>NW_026292717.1:300000-488743 GCF_023091745.1 Budorcas taxicolor
AAGGTGGCACGTGGCCCAGCCCTGTGGGAAAGCCTCGTGGGAAAGCCTCGAGGGACAGCTTCGAGGGAAAGCCACAGATCCCTTGATCCACGTGACAGGAAGCGTGACACTACTGCTGCAGCTCGGGAGGAAAGCGCACGTGCATGCCCCCACTCGAGACGAGGCCTGACTCCCCTGGGGAGACTCAGAATCACCCCAAGATCCATGGCTACACTGGAGAGGAATCCTCAGGTTCCGGCCCCGACTCCACACAAGGACTGAGGCCCCGGCATGGACGGGAGAGGAATCCCGAGAGGTCCCCTAGCAACTCGCATGGGGACTGGCCTTTCCTGAGGCCACCAGAGCGGGTCCCTGAGGTCCCCGTCGTACCTCGAGAAGACCTGCCGCAACTCGAGAAAATCCAGGAGGTTCTCCCCTCCAGGCGAGATGAGGCCCATTTCCGTTGAGGCGTCTCGAGGCTGATCACACCTCACCTCTGGAACTTCGAAAGGGTCCTTCACACCCTTGGTGCAAATCAAGAAGTTCCCCGACATACCCGTCTCCACTCGAGAGGAATCACGAGGGTCCTGCCCACATCCAGGGGAGCCCCGTTTCCGCCTCGTACCTCGAGATGAGGGATCCTTTCCCTGCTTCGTCGGGAAAGAGTTCCCGGCGTTCCCATCGCATCTCAAGAGGAGGCCCTCTCAACAGGAAGGGCGAGAGGAACTCCAGGGTCGAGCCAGCATTCCAAGAGTCCCCCAGATGTCTCAGTCCATTCCAGAGGAACCTCTTTTCCCTTCACCGGCTCGTCTTTCACGCCGAGGATCGACTCACACCAAAGTGGCACGTGGCACAACCCTGTGGGAAAGCCTCGTGGGAAAGCCTCGAGGGACAGCCTCGAGGGAAAGCCACAGGTCCCTTGATCCACGTGACAGGAAGCGTGACACTACTGCTGCAGCTCGGGAGGAAAGCGCACGTGCATGCCCCCACTCGAGACGAGGCCTGACTCCCCTGGGGAGACTCAGAAGCACCCCAAGATCCATGGCAACACTGGAGAGGAATCCTCAGGTTTCGGCCACCACTACACACAAGGACTGAGGCCCCGGCATGGACGGGAGAGGAATCCCGTGAGGTCCACTAGCAACTCGCATGGGGAATGGCCTGTCCTTAGGCCACCAGAGCGGGTCCCTGAGGTCCCCGTCGTAACTCGAGAAGACCTGCCGCAACTCGAGAAAATCCAGGAGGTTCTCCCCTCCAGGCGAGATGAGGCCCATTTCCGCTGAGGCGTCTCGAGGCTGATCACACCTCACCTCTGGAACTTCGAAAGGGTCCTTCACACCCTTGGTGCAAATCAAGAAGTTCCCCGACATACCCGTCTCCACTCGAGAGGAATCACGAGGGTCCCGCCCACATCCAGAGGAGCCCCGTTTCCGCCTCGTAGCTCGAGATGAGGGATCCTTTCCCTGCTTCGTCGGGAAAGAGTTCCCGGCGTTCCCGTCGCATCTCAAGAGGAGGCCCTCTCAACAGGAACGGCGAGAGGAACTCCAGGGTCGTGCCACCATTCCAAGAGTCCCCCAGATGTCTCAGTCAATTCCAGAGGAACCTCTTTTCCCTTCACCGGCTCGTCTTTCACGCCGAGGATCGACTCCCACCAAGGTGGCACGTGGCACAGTCCTGTGGGAAAGCCTCGTGGGAAAGCCTCGAGGGACAGCCTCGAGGGAAAGCCACAGATCCCTTGATCCACGTGACAGGAAGCGTGACACTACTGCTGCAGCTCGGGAGGAAAGCGCACGTGCATGCCCCCACCGGAGACGAGGGCTGACTCCCCTGAGGAGACTCAGAAGCACCCCAAGATCCATGGCAACACTGGAGAGGAATCCTCAGGTTCCGGCCCCGACTCCACACAAGGACTGAGGCCCCGGCATGGACGGGAGAGGAATCCCGAGAGGTCCCCTAGCAACTCGCATGGGGACTGGCCTTTCCTGAGGCCACCAGAGCGGGTCCCTGAAGTCCCCGTCGTACCTCGAGAAGACCTGCCGCAACTCGAGAAAATCCAGGAGGTTCTCCCCTCCAGGCGAGATGAGGCCCATTTCCGTTGAGGCATCTCGAGGCTGATCACACCTCACCTCTGGAACTTCGAAAGGGTCCTTCACACCCTTGATGCAAATCAAGAAGTTCCCCGACATACCCGTCTCCACTCGAGAGGAATCACGAGGGTCCTGCCCACATCCAGGGGAGCCCCGTTTCCACCTCGTACCTCGAGATGAGGGATCCTTTCCCTGCTTCGTCGGGAAAGAGTTGCCGGCGTTCCCATCGCATCTCAAGAGGAGGCCCTCTCAACAGGAACGGCGAGAGGAACTCCAGGGTCGAGCCAGCATTCCAAGAGTCCCCCAGATGTCTCAGTCCATTCCAGAGGAACCTCTTTTCCCTTCACCGGCTCGTCTTTCACGCCGAGGATCGACTCACACCAAGGTGGCACGTGGCACAGCCCTGTGGGAAAGCCTCGTGGGAAAGCCTCGAGGGACAGCCTCGAGGGAAAGCCACAGGTCCCTTGATCCACGTGACAGGAAGCGTGACACTACTGCTGCAGCTCGGGAGGAAAGCGCACGTGCATGCCCCCACTCGAGACGAGGCCTGACTCCCCTGGGGAGACTCAGAAGCACCCCAAGATCCATGGCAACACTGGAGAGGAATCCTCAGGTTTCGGCCACCACTACACACAAGGACTGAGGCCCCGGCATGGACGGGAGAGGAATCCCGTGAGGTCCCCTAGCAACTCGCATGGGGACTGGCCTTTCCTGAGGCCACCAGAGCGGGTCCCTGAGGTCCCCGTCGTAACTCGAGAAGACCTGCCGCAACTCGAGAAAATCCAGGAGGTTCTCCCCTCCAGGCGAGATGAGGCCCATTTCCGCTGAGGCGTCTCGAGGCTGATCACACCTCCCCTCTGGAACTTCGAAAGGGTCCTTCACACCCTTGGTGCAAATCAAGAAGTTCCCCGACATACCCGTCTCCACTCGAGAGGAATCACGAGGGTCCCGCCCACATCCAGAGGAGCCCCGTTTCCGCCTCGTAGCTCGAGATGAGGGATCCTTTCCCTGCTTTGTCGGGAAAGAGTTCCCGGTGTTCTCGTCGCATCTCAAGAGGAGGCCCTCTCAACAGGAACGGCGAGAGGAACTCCAGGGTCGTGCCACCATTCCAAGAGTCCCCCAGATGTCTCAATCCATTCCAGAGGAAACTCTTTTCCCTTCACCGGCTCGTCTTTCACGCCGAGGATCGACTCACACCAAGGTGGCACGTGGCACAGCCCTGTGGGAAAGCCTCGTGGGAAAGCCTCGAGGGACAGCCTCGAGGGAAAGCCACAGATCCCTTGATCCACGTGACAGGAAGCGTGACACTACTGCTGCAGCTTGGGAGGAAAGCGCACGTGCATGCCCCCACACGAGACGAGGCCTGACTCCCCTGGGGAGACTCAGAAGCACCCCAAGATCCATGGCAACACTGGAGAGGAATCCTCAGGTTCCGGCCCCGACTCCACACAAGGACTGAGGCCCCGGCATGGACGGGAGAGGAATCCCGAGAGGTCCCCTAGCAACTCGCATGGGGACTGGCCTTTCCTGAGGCCACCAGAGCGAGTCCCTGAGGTCCCCGTCGTACCTCGAGAAGACCTGCCGCAACTCGAGAAAATCCAGGAGGTTCTCCCCTCCAGGGGAGATGAGGCCGATTTCCGTTGAGGCGTCTCGAGGCTGATCACACCTCACCTCTGGAACTTCGAAAGGGTCCTTCACACCCTTGGTGCAAATCAAGAAGTTCCCCGACATACCCGTCTCCACTCGAGAGGAATCACGAGGGTCCTGCCCACATCCAGGGGAGCCCCGTTTCCACCTCGTACCTCGAGATGAGGGATCCTTTCCCTGCTTCGTCGGGAAAGAGTTGCCGGCGTTCCCATCGCATCTCAAGAGGAGGCCCTCTCAACAGGAACGGCGAGAGGAACTCCAGGGTCGAGCCAGCATTCCAAGAGTCCCCCAGATGTCTCAGTCCATTCCAGAGGAACCTCTTTTCCCTTCACCGGCTCGTCTTTCACGCCGAGGATCGACTCACACCAAGGTGGCACGTGGCACAGCCCTGTGGGAAAGCCTCGTGGGAAAGCCTCGAGGGACAGCCTCGAGGGAAAGCCACAGGTCCCTTGATCCACGTGACAGGAAGCGTGACACTACTGCTGCAGCTCGGGAGGAAAGCGCACGTGCATGCCCCCACTCGAGATGAGGCCTGACTCCCCTGGGGAGACTCAGAAGCACCCCAAGATCCATGGCAACACTGGAGAGGAATCCTCAGGTTTCGGCCACCACTACACACAAGGACTGAGGCCCCGGCATGGACGGGAGAGGAATCCCGTGAGGTCCCCTAGCAACTCGCATGGGGACTGGCCTTTCCTGAGGCCACCAGAGCGGGTCCCTGAGGTCCCCGTCGTAACTCGAGAAGACCTGCCGCAACTCGAGAAAATCCAGGAGGTTCTCCCCTCCAGGCGAGATGAGGCCCATTTCCACTGAGGCGTCTCGAGGCTGATCACACCTCCCCTCTGGAACTTCGAAAGGGTCATTCACACCCTTGGTGCAAATCAAGAAGTTCCCCGACATACCCGTCTCCACTCGAGAGGAATCACGAGGGTCCCGCCCACATCCAGAGGAGCCCCGTTTCCGCCTCGTAGCTCGAGATGAGGGATCCTTTCCCTGCTTCGTCGGGAAAGAGTTCCCGGCGTTCTCGTCGCATCTCAAGAGGAGGCCCTCTCAACAGGAACGGCGAGAGGAACTCCAGGGTCGAACCAGCATTCCAAGAGTCCCCCAGATGTCTCAGTCCATTCCAGAGGAACCTCTTTTCCCTTCACCGGCTCGTCTTTCACGCCGAGGGTCGACTCACACCAAGGTGGCACGTGGCACAGCCCTGTGGGAAAGCCTCGTGGGAAAGCCTCGAGGGACAGCCTCGAGGGAAAGCCACAGGTCCCTTGATCCACGTGACAGGAAGCGTGACACTACTGCTGCAGCTCGGGAGGAAAGCGCACGTGCATGCCCCCACTCGAGATGAGGCCTGACTCCCCTGGGGAGACTCAGAAGCACCCCAAGATCCATGGCAACACTGGAGAGGAATCCTCAGGTTTCGGCCACCACTACACACAAGGACTGAGGCCCCGGCATGGACGGGAGAGGAATCCCGTGAGGTCCCCTAGCAACTCGCATGGGGACTGGCCTTTCCTGAGGCCACCAGAGCGGGTCCCTGAGGTCCCCGTCGTAACTCGAGAAGACCTGCCGCAACTCGAGAAAATCCAGGAGGTTCTCCCCTCCAGGCGAGATGAGGCCCATTTCCGCTGAGGCGTCTCGAGGCTGATCACACCTCCCCTCTGGAACTTCGAAAGGGTCATTCACACCCTTGGTGCAAATCAAGAAGTTCCCCGACATACCCGTCTCCACTCGAGAGGAATCACGAGGGTCCCGCCCACATCCAGAGGAGCCCCGTTTCCGCCTCGTAGCTCGAGATGAGGGATCCTTTCCCTGCTTCGTCGGGAAAGAGTTCCCGGCGTTCTCGTCGCATCTCAAGAGGAGGCCCTCTCAACAGGAACGGCGAGAGGAACTCCAGGGTCGAACCAGCATTCCAAGAGTCCCCCAGATGTCTCAGTCCATTCCAGAGGAACCTCTTTTCCCTTCACCGGCTCGTCTTTCACGCCGAGGGTCGACTCACACCAAGGTGGCACGTGGCACAGCCCTGTGGGAAAGCCTCGTGGGAAAGCCTCGAGGGACAGCCTCGAGGGAAAGCCACAGGTCCCTTGATCCACGTGACTGGAAGCGTGACACTACTGCTGCAGCTCGGGAGGAAAGCGCACGTGCATGCCCCCACACGAGACGAGGCCTGACTCCCCTGGGGAGACTCAGAAGCACCCCAAGATCCATGGCAACACTGGAGAGGAATCCTCAGGTTTCGGCCACCACTACACACAAGGACTGAGGCCCCGGCATGGACGGGAGAGGAATCCCGTGAGGTCCCCTAGCAACTCGCATGGGGACTGGCCTTTCCTGAGGCCACCAGAGCGGGTCCCTGAGGTCCCCGTCGTAACTCGAGAAGACCTGCCGCAACTCGAGAAAATCCAGGAGGTTCTCCCCTCCAGGCGAGATGAGGCCGATTTCCGCTGAGGCGTCTCGAGGCTGATCACACCTCACCTCTGGAACTTCGAAAGGGTCCTTCACACCCTTGGTGCAAATCAAGAAGTTCCCCGACATACCCGTCTCCACTCGAGAGGAATCACGAGGGTCCCGCCCACATCCAGAGGAGCCCCGTTTCCGCCTCGTAGCTCGAGATGAGGGATCCTTTCCCTGCTTCGTCGGGAAAGAGTTCCCGGCGTTCCCGTCGCATCTCAAGAGGAGGCCCTCTCAACAGGAACGGCGAGAGGAACTCCAGGGTCGTGCCACCATTCCAAGAGTCCCCCAGATGTCTCAGTCCACTCCAGAGGAACCTCTTTTCCCTTCACCGGCTCGTCTTTCACGCCGAGGATCGACTCACACCATGGTGGCACGTGGCACAGCCCTGTGGGAAAGCCTCGTGGGAAAGCCTCGAGGGACAGCCTCGAGGGAAAGCCACAGATCCCTTGATCCACGTGACAGGAAGCGTGACACTACTGCTGCAGCTCGGGAGGAAAGCGCACGTGCATGCCCCCACTCGAGACGAGTCCTGACTCCCCTGGGGAGACTCAGAAGCACCCCAAGATCCATGGCAACACTGGAGAGGAATCCTCAGGTTCCGGCCCCGACTCCACACAAGGACTGAGGCCCCAGCATGGACGGGAGAGGAATCCCGAGAGGTCCCCTAGCAACTCGCATGGGGACTGGCCTTTCCTGAGGCCACCAGAGCGGGTCCCTGAGGTCCCCGTCGTAACTCGAGAAGACCTGCCGCAACTCGAGAAAATCCAGGAGGTTCGCCCCTCCAGGCGAGATGAGGCCCATTTCCGCTGAGGCGTCTCGAGGCTGATCACACCTCCCCTCTGGAACTTCGAAAGGGTCCTTCACACCCTTGGTGCAAATCCAGAAGTTCCCCGTCCTAGCCGTCTCCACTCGAGAGGAATCACGAGGGTCCCGCCCACTTCCAGAGGAGCCCCGTTTCTGCCTCGTAGCTCGAGATGAGGGATCCTTTCCCTGCTTCGTCGGGAAAGAGTTCCCGGCGTTCCCGTCGCATCTCAAGAGGAGGCCCTCTCAACAGGAACGGCGAGAGGAACTCCAGGGTCGTGCCACCATTCCAAGAGTCCCCCAGATGTCTCAGTCCATTCCAGAGGAACCTCTTTTCCCTTCACCGGCTCGTCTTTCACGCCGAGGATCGACTCACACCAAGGTGGCACGTGGCACAGCCCTGTGGGAAAGCCACGTGGGAAAGCCTCGAGGGACAGCCTCGAGGGAAAGCCACAGATCCCTTGATCCACGTGACAGGAAGCGTGACACTACTGCTGCAGCTCGGGAGGAAAGCGCACGTGCATGCCCCCACTCGAGACGAGGCCTGACTCCCCTGGGGAGACTCAGAAGCACCCCAAGATCCATGGCAACACTGGAGAGGAATTCTCAGGTTCCGGCTCCGACTCCACACAAGGACTGAGGCCCCGGCATGGACGGGAGAGGAATCCCGAAAGGTCCCCTAGCAACTCGCATGGGGACTGGCCTTTCCTGAGGCCACCAGAGCGGGTCCCTGAGGTCCCCGTCGTAACTCGAGAAGACCTGCCGCAACTCGAGAAAATCCAGGAGGTTCTCCCTCCAGGCGAGATGAGGCCCATTTCCGCTGAGGCGTCTCGAGGCTGATCACACCTCCCCTCTGGAACTTCGAAAGGGTCATTCACACCCTTGGTGCAAATCAAGAAGTTCCCCGACATACCCGTCTCCACTCGAGAGGAATCACGAGGGTCCCGCCCACATCCAGAGGAGCCCCGTTTCCGCCTCGTAGCTCGAGATGAGGGATCCTTTCCCTGCTTTGTCGGGAAAGAGTTCCCGGCGTTCTCGTCGCATCTCAAGAGGAGGCCCTCTCAACAGGAACGGCGAGAGGAACTCTAGGGTCGTGACACCATTCCAAGAGTCCCCCAGATGTCTCAGTCCATTCCAGAGGAACCTCTTTTCCCTTCACCGGCTCGTCTTTCACGCCGAGGATCGACTCACACCAAGGTGGCACGTGGCACAGCCCTGTGGAAAGCCTCGTGGGAAAGCCTCGAGGGACAGCCTCGAGGGAAAGCCACAGATCCCTTGATCCACGTGACAGGAAGCGTGACACTACTGCTGCAGCTTCGGAGGAAAGCGCACGTGCATGCCCCCACACGAGACGAGGCCTGACTCCCCTGGGGCGACTCAGAAGCACCCCAAGATCCATGGCAACACTGGAGAGGAATCCTCAGGTTCCGGCCCCGAATCCACACAAGGACTGAGGCCCCGGCATGGACGGGAGAGGAATCCCGAGAGGTCCCCTAGCAACTCGCATGGGGACTGGCCTTTACTGAGGCCACCAGAGCGAGTCCCTGAGGTCCCCGTCGTACCTCGAGAAGACCTGCCGCAACTCGAGAAAATCCAGGAGGTTCTCCCCTCCAGGCGAGATGAGGCCCATTTCCGTTGAGGCGTCTCGAGGCTGATCACACCTCACCTCTGGAACTTCGAAAGGGTCCTTCACACCCTTGGTGCAAATCAAGAAGTTCCCCGACATACCCGTCTCCACTCGAGAGGAATCACGAGGGTCCTGCCCACATCCAGGGGAGCCCCGTTTCCGCCTCGTACCTCGAGATGAGGGATCCTTTCCCTGCTTCGTCGGGGAAGAGTTCCCGGCGTTCCCATCGCATCTCAAGAGGAGGCCCTCTCAACAGGAACGGCGAGAGGAACTCCAGGGTCGAACCAGCATTCCAAGAGTCCCCCAGATGTCTCAGTCCATTCCAGAGGAACCTCTTTTCCCTTCACCGGCTCGTCTTTCACGCCGAGGGTCGACTCACACCAAGGTGGCACGTGGCACAGCCCTGTGGGAAAGCCTCGTGGGAAAGCCTCGAGGGACAGCCTCGAGAGGGAAAGCCACAGATCCCTTGATCCACGTGACAGGAAGCGTGACACTACTGCTGCAGCTCGGGAGGAAAGCGCACGTGCATGCCCCCACTCGAGACGAGGCCTGACTCCCCTGGGGAGACTCAGAAGCACCCCAAGATCCATGGCAACACTGGAGAGGAATCCTCAGGTTCCGGCCCCGACTCCACACAAGGACTGAGGCCCCGGCATGGACGGGAGAGGAATCCCGAGAGGTCCCCTAGCAACTCGCATGGGGTCTGGCCTTTCGTGAGGCCACCAGAGCGGGTCCCTGAGGTCCCCGTCGTAACTCGAGAAGACCTGCCGCAACTCGAGAAAATCCAGGAGGTTCGCCCCTCCAGGCGAGATGAGGCCCATTTCCGCTGAGGCGTCTCGAGGCTGATCACACCTCCCCTCTGGAACTTCGAAAGGGTCCTTCACACCCTTGGTGCAAATCCAGAAGTTCCCCGTCCTAGCCGTCTCCACTCGAGAGGAATCACGAGGGTCCCGCCCACATCCAGAGGAGCCCCGTTTCCACCTCGTAGCTCGAGATGAGGGATCCTTTCCCTGCTTCGTCGGGAAAGAGTTCCCGGCGTTCCCGTCGCATCTCAAGAGGAGGCCCTGTCAACAGGAACGGCGAGAGGAACTCCAGGGTCGTGCCACCATTCCAAGAGTCCCCCAGATGTCTCAGTCCATTCCAGAGGAACCTCTTTTCCCTTCACCGGCTCGTCTTTCACGCCGAAGATCGACTCACACCAAGGTGGCACGTGGCACAGCCCTGTGGGAAAGCCTCGTGGGAAAGCCTCGAGGGACAGCCTCGAGGGAAAGCCACAGATCCCTTGATCCACATGACAGGAAGCGTGACACTACTGCTGCAGCTCGGGAGGAAAGCGCACGTGCATGCCCCCACTCGAGACGAGGGCTGACTCCCCTGGGGAGACTCAGAAGCACCCCGAGATCCATGGCAACACTGGAGAGGAATCCTCAGGTTCCGGCCCCGACTCCACACAAGGACTGAGGCCCCGGCATGGACGGGAGAGGAATCCCGAGAGGTCCCCTAGCAACTCGCATGGGGACTCTCCTTTCCTGAGGCCACCAGAGCGGGTCCCTGAGGTCCCCGTCGTAACTCGAGAAGACCTGCCGCAACTCGAGAAAATCCAGGAGGTTCTCCCCTCCAGGCGAGATGAGGCCCATTTCCGCTGAGGCGTCTCGAGGCTGATCACACCTCACCTCTGGAACTTCGAAAGGGTCCTTCACACCCTTGGTGCAAATCCAGAAGTTCCCCGACCTAGCCGTCTCCACTCGAGAGGAATCACGAGGGTCCCGCCCACATCCAGAGGAGCCCCGTTTCCGCCTCGTAGCTCGAGGTGAGGGATCCTTTCCCTGCTTCGTCGGGAAAGAGTTCCCGGCGTTCCCGTCGCATCTCAAGAGGAGGCCCTCTCAACAGGAACGGCGAGAGGAACTCCAGGGTCGTGCCACCATTCCAAGAGTCCCCCAGATGTCTCAGTCCATTCCAGAGGAACCTCTTTTCAATTCACCGGCTCGTCTTTCACGCCGTGGATCGACTCACACCAAGGTGGCACGTGGCACAGCCCTGTGGGAAAGCCTCGTGGGAAAGCCTCGAGGGACAGCCTCGAGGGAAAGCCACAGATCCCTTGATCCACGTGACAGGAAGCATGACACTACTGCTGCAGCTCGGGAGGAAAGCGCACGTGCATGCCCCCACTCGAGACGAGCCCTGACTCCCCTGGGGAGACTCAGAAGCACCCCAAGATCCATGGCAACACTGGAGAGGAATCCTCAGGTTCCGGCCCCGACTCCACACAAGGACTGAGGCCCCGGCATGGACGGGAGAGGAATCCCGAGAGGTCCCCTAGCAACTCGCATGGGGACTGGCCTTTCCTGAGGCCACCAGAGCGGGTCCCTGAGCTCCCCGTTGTAACTCGAGAAGACCTGCCGCAACTGGAGAAAATCCAGGAGGTTCTCCCCTCCAGGGGAGATGAGGCCCATTTCCGCTGAGGCGTCTCGAGGCTGATCACACCTCACCTCTGGAACTTCGAAAGGGTCCTTCACACCCTTGGTGCAAATCAAGAAGTTCCCCGACCTAGCCGTCTCCACTCGAGAGGAATCACGAGGGTCCCGCCCACATCCAGAGGAGCCCCGTTTCCGCCTCGTAGCTCGAGATGAGGGATCCTTTCCCTGCTTCGTCGGGAAAGAGTTCCCGGCGTTCCCGTCGCATCTCAAGAGGAGGCCCTCTCAACAGGAATGGCGAGAGGAACTCCAGGGTCGTGCCACCATTCCAAGAGTCCCCCAGATGTCTCAGTCCATTCCAGAGGAACCTCTTTTCCCTTCACCGGCTCGTCTTTCACGCCGAGGATCGACTCACACCAAGGTGGCACGTGGCACAGCCCTGTGGGAAAGCCTCGTGGGAAAGCCTCGAGGGACAGCCTCGAGGGAAAGCCACAGATCCCTTGATCCACGTGACGGGAAGAGTGACACTACTGCTGCAGCTCGGGAGGAAAGCGCACGTGCATGCCCCCACACGAGACGAGGCCTGACTCCCCTGGGGAGACTCAGAAGCACCCCAAGATCCATGGCAACACTGGAGAGGAATCCTGAGGTTCCGGCCCCGACTCCACACAAGGACTGAGGCCCCGGCATGGACGGGAGAGGAATCCCGAGAGGTCCCCTAGCAACTCGCATGGGGACTGGCCTTTCCTGAGGCCACCAGAGCGGGTCCCTGAGGTCCCCGTCGTAACTCGAGAAGACCTGCTGCAACTCGAGAAAATCCAGGACGTTCTCCCCTCCAGGCGAGATGAGTCCCATTTCCGCTGAGGCGTCTCGAGGCTGATCACACCTCCCCTCTGGAACTTCGAAAGGGTCCTTCACACCCTTGGTGCAAATCAAGAAGTTCCCCGACCTAGCCGTCTCCACTCGAGAGGAATCACGAGGGTCCCGCCCACATCCAGAGGAGCCCCGTTTCCGCCTCGTAGCTCGAGATGAGGGATCCTTTCCCTGCTTCGTCGGGAAAGAGTTCCCGGCGTTCCCGTCGCATCTCAAGAGGAGGCCCTCTCAACAGGAACGGCGAGAGGAACTCCAGGGTCATGCCACCATTCCAAGAGTCCCCCAGATGTCTCAGTCCATTCCAGAGGAACCTCTTTTCAATTCACCGGCTCGTTTTTCACGCCGAGGATCGACTCATACCAAGGTGGCACGTGGCACAGCCCTGTGGGAAAGCCTCGTGGGAAAGCCTCGAGGGACAGCCTCGAGGGAAAGCCACAGATCCCTTGATCCACATGACAGGAAGCGTGACACTACTGCTGCAGCTCGGGAGGAAAGCGCACGTGCATGCCCCCACTCGAGACGAGGGCTGACTCCCCTGGGGAGACTCAGAAGCACCCCGAGATCCATGGCAACACTGGAGAGGAATCCTCAGGTTCCGGCCCCGACTCCACACAAGGACTGAGGCCCCGGCATGGACGGGAGAGGAATCCCGAGAGGTCCCCTAGCAACTCGCATGGGGACTCTCCTTTCCTGAGGCCACCAGAGCGGGTCCCTGAGGTCCCCGTCGTAACTCGAGAAGACCTGCCGCAACTCGAGAAAATCCAGGAGGTTCTCCCCTCCAGGCGAGATGAGGCCCATTTCCGCTGAGGCGTCTCGAGGCTGATCACACCTCACCTCTGGAACTTCGAAAGGGTCCTTCACACCCTTGGTGCAAATCCAGAAGTTCCCCGACCTAGCCGTCTCCACTCGAGAGGAATCACGAGGGTCCCGCCCACATCCAGAGGAGCCCCGTTTCCGCCTCGTAGCTCGAGGTGAGGGATCCTTTCCCTGCTTCGTCGGGAAAGAGTTCCCGGCATTCCCGTCGCATCTCAAGAGGAGGCCCTCTCAACAGGAACGGCGAGAGGAACTCCAGGGTCGTGCCACCATTCCAAGAGTCCCCCAGATGTCTCAGTCCATTCCAGAGGAACCTCTTTTCAATTCACCGGCTCGTCTTTCACGCCGTGGATCGACTCACACCAAGGTGGCACGTGGCACAGCCCTGTGGGAAAGCCTCGTGGGAAAGCCTCGAGGGACAGCCTCGAGGGAAAGCCACAGATCCCTTGATCCACGTGACAGGAAGCGTGACACTACTGCTGCAGCTCGGGAGGAAAGCGCACGTGCCTGCCCCCACTCGAGACGAGCCCTGACTACCCTGGGGAGACTCAGAAGCACCCCAAGATCCATGGCAACACTGGAGAGGAATCCTCAGGTTCCGGCCCCGACTCCACACAAGGACTGAGGCCCCGGCATGGACGGGAGAGGAATCCCGAGAGGTCCCCTAGCAACTCGCATGGGGACTGGCCTTTCCTGAGGCCACCAGAGCGGGTCCCTGAGGTCCCCGTTGTAACTCGAGAAGACCTGCCGCAACTGGAGAAAATCCAGGAGGTTCTCCCCTCCAGGGGAGATGAGGCCCATTTCCGCTGAGGCGTCTCGAGGCTGATCACACCTCACCTCTGGAACTTCGAAAGGGTCCTTCACACCCTTGGTGCAAATCAAGAAGTTCCCCGACCTAGCCGTCTCCACTCGAGAGGAATCACGAGGGTCCCGCCCACATCCAGAGGAGCCCCGTTTCCGCCTCGTAGCTCGAGATGAGGGATCCTTTCCCTGCTTCGTCGGGAAAGAGTTCCCGGCGTTCCCGTCGCATCTCAAGAGGAGGCCCTCTCAACAGGAATGGCGAGAGGAACTCCAGGGTCGTGCCACCATTCCAAGAGTCCCCCAGATGTCTCAGTCCATTCCAGAGGAACCTCTTTTCCCTTCACCGGCAAGTCTTTCACGCCGAGGATCGACTCACACCAAGGTGGCACGTGGCACAGCCCTGTGGGAAAGCCTCGTGGGAAAGCCTCGAGGGACAGCCTCGAGGGAAAGCCACAGATCCCTTGATCCACGTGACGGGAAGAGTGACACTACTGCTGCAGCTCGGGAGGAAAGCGCACGTGCATGCCCCCACCCGAGACGAGGCCTGACTCCCCTGGGGAGACTCAGAAGCACCCCAAGATCCATGGCAACACTGGAGAGGAATCCTCAGGTTCCGGCCCCGACTCCACACAAGGACTGAGGCCCCGGCATGGACGGGAGAGGAATCCCGAGAGGTCCCCTAGCAACTCGCATGGGGACTGGCCTTTCCTGAGGCCACCAGAGCGGGTCCCTGAGGTCCCCGTCGTAACTCGAGAAGACCTGCTGCAACTCGAGAAAATCCAGGACGTTCTCCCCTCCAGGCGAGATGAGGCCCATTTCCGCTGAGGCGTCTCGAGGCTGATCACACCTACCCTCTGGAACTTCGAAAGGGTCCTTCACACCCTTGGTGCAAATCAAGAAGTTCCCCGACCTAGCCATCTCCACTCGAGAGGAATCACGAGGGTCCCGCCCACATCCAGAGAAGCCCCGTTTCCGCCTCGTAGCTCGAGATGAGGGATCCTTTCCCTGCTTCGTCGGGAAAGAGTTCCCGGCGTTCCCGTCGCATCTCAAGAGGAGGCCCTCTCAACAGGAACGGCGAGAGGAACTCCAGGGTCGTGCCACCATTCCAAGAGTCCCCCAGATGTCTCAGTCCATTCCAGAGGAACCTCTTTTCAATTCACCGGCTCGTTTTTCACGCCGAGGATCGACTCATACCAAGGTGGCACGTGGCACAGCCCTGTGGGAAAGCCTCGTGGGAAAGCCTCGAGGGACAGCCTCGAGGGAAAGCCACATATCCCTTGATCCACGTGACAGGAAGCGTGACACTACTGCTGCAGCTCGGGAGGAAAGAGCACGTGCATGCCCCCACTCGAGACGAGCCCTGACTCCCCTGGGGAGACTCAGAAGCACCCCAAGATCCATGGCAACACTGGAGAGGAATCCTCAGGTTCCGGCCCCGACTCCACACAAGGACTGAGGCCCCGGCATGGACGGGAGAGGAATCCCGAGAGGTCCCCTAGCAACGCGCATGGGGACTGGCCTTTCCTGAGGCCACCAGAGCGGGTCCCTGAGGTCCCCGTTGTAACTCGAGAAGACCTGCCGCAACTCGAGAAAATCCAGGAGGTTCTCCCCTCCAGGCGAGATGAGGGCCATTTCCGCTGAGGCGTCTCGAGGCTGATCACACCTCACCTCTGGAACTTCGAAAGGGTCCTTCACACCCTTGGTGCAAATCAAGAACTTCCCCGACCTAGCCGTCTCCACTCGAGAGGAGTCACGAGGGTCCCGCCCACATCCAGAGGAGCCCCGTTTCCACCTCGTAGCTCGAGATGAGGGATCCTTTCCCTGCTTCGTCGGGAAAGAGTTCCCGGCGTTCCCGTCGCATCTCAAGAGGAGGCCCTCTCAACAGGAACGGCGAGAGGAACTCCAGGGTCGTGCCACCATTCCAAGAGTCCCCCAGATGTCTCAGTCCATTCCAGAGGAACCTCTTTTCCCTTCACCGGCTCGTCTTTCACGCCGAGGATCGACTCACACCAAGGTGGCACGTGGCACAGCCCTGTGGGAAAGCCTCGTGGGAAAGCCTCGAGGGACAGCCTCGAGGGAAAGCCACAGATCCCTTGATCCACGTGACAGGAAGCGTGACACTACTGCTGCAGCTCGGGAGGAAAGCGCACGTGCATGCCCCCACTCGAGACGAGCCCTGACTCCCCTGGGGAGACTCAGAAGCACCCCAAGATCCATGGCAACACTGGAGAGGAATCCTCAGGTTCCGGCCCCGACTCCACACAAGGACTGAGGCCCCGGCATGGACGGGAGAGGAATCCCGAGAGGTCCCCTAGCAACTCGCATGGGGACTGGCCTTTCCTGAGGCCACCAGAGCGGGTCCCTGAGGTCCCCGTTGTAACTCGAGAAGACCTGCCGCAACTCGAGAAAATCCAGGAGGTTCTCCCCTCCAGGCGAGATGAGGCCCATTTCCGCTGAGGCGTCTCGAGGCTGATCACACCTCACCTCTGGAACTTCGAAAGGGTCCTTCACACCCTTGGTGCAAATCCAGAAGTTCCCCGACGTAGCCGTCTTGACTCGAGAGGAATCACGAGGGTCCCGCCCACATCCAGAGGAGCCCCGTTTCAGCCTCGTAGCTCGAGATGAGGGATCCTTTCCCTGCTTCGTCGGGAAAGAGTTCCCGGCGTTCCCGTCGCATCTCAAGAGGAGGCCCTCTCAACAGGAACGGGGAGAGGAACTCCAGGGTCGTGCCACCATTCCAAGAGTCCCCCAGATGTCTCAGTCCATTCCAGAGGAACCTCTTTTCCCTTCACCGGCTCGTCTTTTATGCTGAGGATCGACTCACACCAAGGTGGCACGTGGCACAGCCCTTTGGGAAAGCCTCGAGGGAAAGCCACAGATCCCTTGATCCACGTGACAGGAAGCGTGACACTACTGCTACAGCTCGGGAGGAAAGCGCACGTGCATGCCCCCACTCGAGACGAGGCCTGACTCCCCTGGGGAGACTCAGAAGCACCCCAAGATCCATGGCAACACTGGAGAGGAATCCTCAGGTTCCGGCCCCGACTCCACACAAGGTCTTAGGCCTCGGCATGGACGGGAGGGGAATCCCGAGATGGCCCCTAGCAACTCGAATGGGGACTGGCCTTTCCTGAGGCCACCAGAGCGGGTCCCTGAGGTCCCCATCGTAACTCGAGAAGACCTGCCGCAACTCGAGAAAATCCAGGAGGTTCTCCCCTCCAGGCGAGATGAGGCCCATTTCCGCTGAGGCGTCTCGAGGCTGATCACACCTCACCTCTGGAACTTCAAAGGGTCCTTCACACCCTTGGTGCAAATCAAGAAGTTCCCCGACCTAGCCGTCTCCACTCGAGAGGAATCACGAGGGTCCCGCCCACATCCAGAGGAGCCCCGTTTCCGCCTCGTAGCTCGAGATGAGGGATCCTTTCCCTGCTTCGTCGGGAAAGAGTTCCCGGCGTTCCCGTCGCATCTCAAGAGGAGGCCCTCTCAACAGGAACGGCGAGAGGAACTCCAGGGTCGTGCCACCATTCCAAGAGTCCCCCAGATGTCTCAGTCCATTCCAGAGGAACCTCTTTTCCCTTCACCGGCTCGTCTTTCACGCCGAGGATCGACTCACACCAAGGTGGCACGTGGCACAGCCCTGTGGGAAAGCCTCGTGCGAAAGCCTCGAGGGACAGCCTCGAGGGAAAGCCACAGATCCCTTGATCCACGTGACAGGAAGCGTGACACTACTGCTGCAGCTCGGGAGGAAAGCGCACGTGCATGCCCCCACTCGAGACGAGGCCTGACTCCCCTGGGGAGACTCAGAAGCACCCCAAGATCCATGGCAACACTGGAGAGGAATCCTCAGGTTCCGGCCCCGACTCCACACAAGGACTGAGGCCCCGGCATGGACGGGAGAGGAATCCCGAGGGGTCCCCTAGCAACTCGCATGGGGACTGGCCTTTCCTGAGGCCACCAGAGCGGGTCCCTGAGGTCCCCGTCGTAACTCGAGAAGACCTGCCGCAACTCGAGAAAATCCAGGAGGTTCTCCCCTCCAGGCGAGATGAGGCCCATTTCCGTTGAGGCGTCTCGAGGCTGATCACACCTCACCTCTGGAACTTCGCAAGGGTCCTTCACACCCTTGGTGCAAATCAAGAAGTTCCCCGACCCTAGCCGTCTCCACTCGAGAGGAATCACGAGGGTCCCGCCCACATCCAGAGGAGCCCCGTTTCCGCCTCGTAGCTCGAGATGAGGGATCCTTTCCCTGCTTCGTCGGGAAAGAGTTCCCGTCGCATCTCAAGAGGAGGCCCTCTCAACAGGAACGGCGAGAGGAACTCCAGGGTCGTGCCACCATTCCAAGAGTCCCCCAGATGTCTCAGTCCATTCCAGAGGAACCTCTTTTCCCTTCACCGGCTCGTCTTTCACACCGAGGATCGACTCACACCAAGGTGGCACGTGGCACAGCCCTGTGGGAAAGCCTCGTGCGAAAGCCTCGAGGGACAGCCTCGAGGGAAAGCCACAGATCCCTTGATCCACGTGACAGGAAGCGTGACACTATTGCTGCAGCTCGGGAGGAAAGCGCACGTGCATGCCCCCACACGAGACGAGGCCTGACTCCCCTGGGGAGACTCAGAAGCACCCCAAGATCCATGGCAACACTGGAGAGGAATCCTCAGGTTCCGGCCCCGACTCCACACAAGGACTGAGGCCCCGGCATGGACGGGAGAGGAATCCCGAGAGGTCCCCTAGCAACTCGCATGGGGACTGGCCTTTCCTGAGGCCACCAGAACGGGTCCCTGAGCTCCCCGTCGTAACTCGAGTAGACCTGCCGCAACTCGAGAAAATCCAGGAGGTTCTCCCCTCCAGGCGAGATGAGGCCCATTTCCGCTGAGGCGTCTCGAGGCTGATCACACCTCACCTCTGGAACTTCGAAAGGGTTCTTCACACCCTTGGTTCAAATCAAGAAGTTCCCCGACCTAGCCGTCTCCACTCGAGAGGAATCACGAGGGTCCCGCCCACATCCAGAGGAGCCCCGTTTCCGCCTCGTAGCTCGAGATGAGGGATCCTTTCCCTGCTTCTTCGGGAAAGAGTTCCCGGCGTTCCCGTCGCATCTCAAGAGGAGGCCCTCTCAACAGGAACGGCGAGAGGAACTCCAGGGTCGTGCCACCATTCCAAGAGTCCCCAAGATGTCACAGTCCATTCCAGAGGAACCTCTTTTCCCTTCACCGGCTCGTCTTTCACGCCTAGGATCGACTCACACCAAGGTGGCACGTGGCACAGCCCTGTGGGAAAGCCTCGTGGGAAAGCCTCGAGGGACAGCCTCGAGGGAAAGCCACAGATCCCTTGATCCACGTGACAGGAAGCGTGACACTACTGCTACAGCTCGGGAGGAAAGCGCACGTGCATGCCCCCACTCGAGACGAGGCCTGACTCCCCTGGGGAGACTCAGAAGCACCCCAAGATCCATGGCAACACTGGAGAGGAATCCTCAGGTTCCGGCCCCGACTCCACACAAGGACTGAGGCCCCGGCATGGACGGGAGAGGAATCCCGAGGGGTCCCCTAGCAACTCGCATGGGGACTGGCCTTTCCTGAGGCCACCAGAGCGGGTCCCTGAGGTCCCCGTCGTAACTCGAGAAGACCTGCCGCAACTCGAGAAAATCCAGGAGGTTCTCCCCTCCAGGCGAGATGAGGCCCATTTCCGCTGAGGCGTCTCGAGGCTGATCACACCTCACCTCTGGAACTTCGAAAGGGTCCTTCACACCCTTGGTGCAAATCAAGAAGTTCCCCGACATACCCGTCTCCACTCGAGAGGAATCACGAGGGTCCCGCCCACATCCAGAGGAGCCCCGTTTCCGCCTCGTAGCTCGAGATGAGGGATCCTTTCCCTGCTTCGTCGGGAAAGAGTTCACGTCGCATCTCAAGAGGAGGCCCTCTCAACAGGAACGGCGAGAGGAACTCCAGGGTCGTGCCACCATTCCAAGAGTCCCCCAGATGTCTCAGTCCATTCCAGAGGAACCTCTTTTCCCTTCACCGGCTCGTCTTTCACGCCGAGGATCGACTCACACCAAGGTGGCACGTGGCACAGCCCTGTGGGAAAGCCTCGTGCGAAAGCCTCGAGGGACAGCCTCGAGGGAAAGCCACAGATCCCTTGATCCACGTGACAGGAAGCGTGACACTACTGCTGCAGCTCGGGAGGAAAGCGCACGTGCATGCCCCCACTCGAGACGAGGCCTGACTCCCCTGGGGAGACTCAGAAGCACCCCAAGATCCATGGCAACACTGGAGAGGAATCCTCAGGTTCCGGCCCCGACTCCACACAAGGACTGAGGCCCCGGCATGGACGGGAGAGGAATCCCGAGAGGTCCCCTAGCAACTCGCATGGGGACTGGCCTTTCCTGAGGCCACCAGAGCGGGTCCCTGAGGTCCCCGTCGTAACTCGAGTAGACCTGCCGCAACTCGAGAAAATCCAGGAGGTTCTCCCCTCCAGGCGAGATGAGGCCCATTTCCGCTGAGGCGTCTCGAGGCTGATCACACCTCACCTCTGGAACTTCGAAAGGGTTCTTCACACCCTTGGTGCAAATCAAGAAGTTCCCCGACCTAGCCGTCTCCACTCGAGAGGAATCACGAGGGTCCCGCCCACATCCAGAGGAGCCCCGTTTCCGCCTCGTAGCTCGAGATGAGGGATCCTTTCCCTGCTTCTTCGGGAAAGAGTTCCCGGCGTTCCCGTCGCATCTCAAGAGGAGGCCCTCTCAACAGGAACGGCGAGAGGAACTCCAGTGTCGTTCCACCATTCCAAGAGTCCCCAAGATGTCACAGTCCATTCCAGAGGAACCTCTTTTCCCTTCACCGGCTCGTCTTTCACGCCTAGGATCGACTCACACCAAGGTGGCACGTGGCACAGCCCTGTGGGAAAGCCTCGTGGGAAAGCCTCGAGGGACAGCCTCGAGGGAAAGCCACAGATCCCTTGATCCACGTGACAGGAAGCGTGACACTACTGCTACAGCTCGGGAGGAAAGCGCACGTGCATGCCCCCACTCGAGACGAGGCCTGACTCCCCTGGGGAGACTCAGAAGCACCCCAAGATCCATGGCAACACTGGAGAGGAATCCTCAGGTTCCGGCCCCGACTCCACACAAGGACTGAGGCCCCGGCATGGACGGGAGAGGAATCCCGAGGGGTCCCCTAGCAAATCGCATGGGGACTGGCCTTTCCTGAGGCCACCAGAGCGGGTCCCTGAGGTCCCCGTCGTAACTCGAGAAGACCTGCCGCAACTCGAGAAAATCCAGGAGGTTCTCCCCTCCAGGCGAGATGAGGCCCATTTCCGCTGAGGCGTCTCGAGGCTGATCACACCTCACCTCTGGAACTTCGAAAGGGTCCTTCACACCCTTGGTGCAAATCTAGAAGTTCCCCGACATACCCGTCTCCACTCGAGAGGAATCACGAGGGTCCCGCCCACATCCAGAGGAGCCCCGTTTCCGCCTCGTAGCTCGAGATGAGGGATCCTTTCCCTGCTTCGTCGGGAAAGAGTTCACGTCGCATCTCAAGAGGAGGCCCTCTCAACAGGAACGGCGAGAGGAACTCCAGGGTCGTGCCACCATTCCAAGAGTCCCCCAGATGTCTCAGTCCATTCCAGAGGAACCTCTTTTCCCTTCACCGGCTCGTCTTTCACGCCGAGGATCGACTCACACCAAGGTGGCACGTGGCACAGCCCTGTGGGAAAGCCTCGTGCGAAAGCCTCGAGGGACAGCCTCGAGGGAAAGCCACAGATCCCTTGATCCACGTGACAGGAAGCGTGACACTACTGCTGCAGCTCGGGAGGAAAGCGCACGTGCATGCCCCCACTCGAGACGAGGCCTGACTCCCCTGGGGAGACTCAGAAGCACCCCAAGATCCATGGCAACACTGGAGAGGAATCCTCAGGTTCCGGCCCCGACTCCACACAAGGACTGAGGCCCCGGCATGGACGGGAGAGGAATCCCGAGGGGTCCCCTAGCAACTCGCATGGGGACTGGCCTTTCCTGAGGCCACCAGAGCGGGTCCCTGAGGTCCCCGTCGTAACTCGAGAAGACCTGCCGCAACTCGAGAAAATCCAGGAGGTTCTCCCCTCCAGGCGAGATGAGGCCCATTTCCGCTGAGGCGTCTCGAGGCTGATCACACCTCACCTCTGGAACTTCGAAAGGGTCCTTCACACCCTTGGTGCAAATCCAGAAGTTCCCCGACGTAGCCGTCTTGACACGAGAGGAATCACGAGGGTCCCGCCCACATCCAGAGGAGCCCCGTTTCAGCCTCGTAGCTCGAGATGAGGGATCCTTTCCCTGCTTCGTCGGGAAAGAGTTCCCGGCGTTCCCGTCGCATCTCAAGAGGAGGCCCTCTCAACAGGAACGGCGAGAGGAACTCCAGGGTCGTGCCACCATTCCAAGAGTCCCCCAGATGTCTCAGTCCATTCCAGAGGAACCTCTTTTCCCTTCAGCGGCTCGTCTTTTATGCTGAGGATCGACTCACACCAAGGTGGCACGTGGCACAGCCCTGTGGGAAAGCCTCGAGGGAAAGCCACAGATCCCTTGATCCACGTGACAGGAAGCGTGACACTGCTGCTACAGCTCGGGAGGAAAGCGCACGTGCATGCCCCCACTCGAGACGAGGCCTGACTCCCCTGGGGAGACTCAGAAGCACCCCAAGATCCATGGCAACACTGGAGAGGAATCCTCAGGTTCCGGCCCCGACTCCACACAAGGTCTTAGGCCTCGGCATGGACGGGAGGGGAATCCCGAGATGGCCCCTAGCAACTCGAATGGGGACTGGCCATTCCTGAGGCCACCAGAGCGGGTCCCTGAGGTCCCCATCGTAACTCGAGAAGACCTGCCGCAACTCGAGAAAATCCAGGAGGTTCTCCCCTCCAGGCGAGATGAGGCCCATTTCCGCTGAGGCGTCTCGAGGCTGATCACACCTCACCTCTGGAACTTCAAAGGGTCCTTCACACCCTTGGTGCAAATCAAGAAGTTCCCCGACCTAGCCGTCTCCACTCGAGAGGAATCACGAGGGTCCCGCCCACTTCCAGAGGAGCCCCGTTTCCGCCTCGTAGCTCGAGATGAGGGATCCTTTCCCTGCTTCGTCGGGAAAGAGTTCCCGGCGTTCCCGTCGCATCTCAAGAGGAGGCCCTCTCAACAGGAACGGCGAGAGGAACTCCAGGGTCGTGCCACCATTCCAAGAGTCCCCCAGATGTCTCAGTCCATTCCAGAGGAACCTCTTTTCCCTTCACCGGCTCGTCTTTCACGCCGAGGATCGACTCACACCAAGGTGGCACGTGGCACAGCCCTGTGGGAAAGCCTCGTGCGAAAGCCTCGAGGGACAGCCTCGAGGGAAAGCCACAGATCCCTTGATCCACGTGACAGGAAGCGTGACACTACTGCTGCAGCTCGGGAGGAAAGCGCACGTGCATGCCCCCACTCGAGACGAGGCCTGACTCCCCTGGGGAGACTCAGAAGCACCCCAAGATCCATGGCAACACTGGAGAGGAATCCTCAGGTTCCGGCCCCGACTCCACACAAGGACTGAGGCCCCGGCATGGACGGGAGAGGAATCCCGAGGGGTCCCCTAGCAACTCGCATGGGGACTGGCCTTTCCTGAGGCCACCAGAGCGGGTCCCTGAGGTCCCCGTCGTAACTCGAGAAGACCTGCCGCAACTCGAGAAAATCCAGGAGGTTCTCCCCTCCAGGCGAGATGAGGCCCATTTCCGTTGAGGCGTCTCGAGGCTGATCACACCTCACCTCTGGAACTTCGCAAGGGTCCTTCACACCCTTGGTGCAAATCAAGAAGTTCCCCGACCTAGCCGTCTCCACTCGAGAGGAATCACGAGGGTCCCGCCCACATCCAGAGGAGCCCCGTTTCCGCCTCGTAGCTCGAGATGAGGGATCCTTTCCCTGCTTCGTCGGGAAAGAGTTCCCGTCGCATCTCAAGAGGAGGCCCTCTCAACAGGAACGGCGAGAGGAACTCCAGGGTCGTGCCACCATTCCAAGAGTCCCCCAGATGTCTCAGTCCATTCCAGAGGAACCTCTTTTCCCTTCACCGGCTCGTCTTTCACACCGAGGATCGACTCACACCAAGGTGGCACGTGGCACAGCCCTGTGGGAAAGCCTCGTGCGAAAGCCTCGAGGGACAGCCTCGAGGGAAAGCCACAGATCCCTTGATCCACGTGACAGGAAGCGTGACACTATTGCTGCAGCTCGGGAGGAAAGCGCACGTGCATGCCCCCACACGAGACGAGGCCTGACTCCCCTGGGGAGACTCAGAAGCACCCCAAGATCCATGGCAACACTGGAGAGGAATCCTCAGGTTCCGGCCCCGACTCCACACAAGGACTGAGGCCCCGGCATGGACGGGAGAGGAATCCCGAGAGGTCACCTAGCAACTCGCATGGGGACTGGCCTTTCCTGAGGCCACCAGAGCGGGTCCCTGAGCTCCCCGTCGTAACTCGAGTAGACCTGCCGCAACTCGAGAAAATCCAGGAGGTTCTCCCCTCCAGGCGAGATGAGGCCCATTTCCGCTGAGGCGTCTCGAGGCTGATCACACCTCACCTCTGGAACTTCGAAAGGGTTCTTCACACCCTTGGTTCAAATCAAGAAGTTCCCCGACCTAGCCGTCTCCACTCGAGAGGAATCACGAGGGTCCCGCCCACATCCAGAGGAGCCCCGTTTCCGCCTCGTAGCTCGAGATGAGGGATCCTTTCCCTGCTTCTTCGGGAAAGAGTTCCCGGCGTTCCCGTCGCATCTCAAGAGGAGGCCCTCTCAACAGGAACGGCGAGAGGAACTCCAGGGTCGTGCCACCATTCCAAGAGTCCCCAAGATGTCACAGTCCATTCCAGAGGAACCTCTTTTCCCTTCACCGGCTCGTCTTTCACGCCTAGGATCGACTCACACCAAGGTGGCACGTGGCACAGCCCTGTGGGAAAGCCTCGTGGGAAAGCCTCGAGGGACAGCCTCGAGGGAAAGCCACAGATCCCTTGATCCACGTGACAGGAAGCGTGACACTACTGCTACAGCTCGGGAGGAAAGCGCACGTGCATGCCCCCACTCGAGACGAGGCCTGACTCCCCTGGGGAGACTCAGAAGCACCCCAAGATCCATGGCAACACTGGAGAGGAATCCTCAGGTTCCGGCCCCGACTCCACACAAGGACTGAGGCCCCGGCATGGACGGGAGAGGAATCCCGAGGGGTCCCCTAGCAACTCGCATGGGGACTGGCCTTTCCTGAGGCCACCAGAGCGGGTCCCTGAGGTCCCCGTCGTAACTCGAGAAGACCTGCCGCAACTCGAGAAAATCCAGGAGGTTCTCCCCTCCAGGCGAGATGAGGCCCATTTCCGCTGAGGCGTCTCGAGGCTGATCACACCTCACCTCTGGAACTTCGAAAGGGTCCTTCACACCCTTGGTGCAAATCAAGAAGTTCCCCGACATACCCGTCTCCACTCGAGAGGAATCACGAGGGTCCCGCCCACATCCAGAGGAGCCCCGTTTCCGCCTCGTAGCTCGAGATGAGGGATCCTTTCCCTGCTTCGTCGGGAAAGAGTTCACGTCGCATCTCAAGAGGAGGCCCTCTCAACAGGAACGGCGAGAGGAACTCCAGGGTCGTGCCACCATTCCAAGAGTCCCCCAGATGTCTCAGTCCATTCCAGAGGAACCTCTTTTCCCTTCACCGGCTCGTCTTTCACGCCGAGGATCGACTCACACCAAGGTGGCACGTGGCACAGCCCTGTGGGAAAGCCTCGTGCGAAAGCCTCGAGGGACAGCCTCGAGGGAAAGCCACAGATCCCTTGATCCACGTGACAGGAAGCGTGACACTACTGCTGCAGCTCGGGAGGAAAGCGCACGTGCATGCCCCCACTCGAGACGAGGCCTGACTCCCCTGGGGAGACTCAGAAGCACCCCAAGATCCATGGCAACACTGGAGAGGAATCCTCAGGTTCCGGCCCCGACTCCACACAAGGACTGAGGCCCCGGCATGGACGGGAGAGGAATCCCGAGAGGTCCCCTAGCAACTCGCATGGGGACTGGCCTTTCCTGAGGCCACCAGAGCGGGTCCCTGAGGTCCCCGTCGTAACTCGAGTAGACCTGCCGCAACTCGAGAAAATCCAGGAGGTTCTCCCCTCCAGGCGAGATGAGGCCCATTTCCGCTGAGGCGTCTCGAGGCTGATCACACCTCACCTCTGGAACTTCGAAAGGGTTCTTCACACCCTTGGTGCAAATCAAGAAGTTCCCCGACCTAGCCGTCTCCACTCGAGAGGAATCACGAGGGTCCCGCCCACATCCAGAGGAGCCCCGTTTCCGCCTCGTAGCTCGAGATGAGGGATCCTTTCCCTGCTTCTTCGGGAAAGAGTTCCCGGCGTTCCCGTCGCATCTCAAGAGGAGGCCCTCTCAACAGGAACGGCGAGAGGAACTCCAGTGTCGTGCCACCATTCCAAGAGTCCCCAAGATGTCACAGTCCATTCCAGAGGAACCTCTTTTCCCTTCACCGGCTCGTCTTTCACGCCTAGGATCGACTCACACCAAGGTGGCACGTGGCACAGCCCTGTGGGAAAGCCTCGTGGGAAAGCCTCGAGGGACAGCCTCGAGGGAAAGCCACAGATCCCTTGATCCACGTGACAGGAAGCGTGACACTACTGCTACAGCTCGGGAGGAAAGCGCACGTGCATGCCCCCACTCGAGACGAGGCCTGACTCCCCTGGGGAGACTCAGAAGCACCCCAAGATCCATGGCAACACTGGAGAGGAATCCTCAGGTTCCGGCCCCGACTCCACACAAGGACTGAGGCCCCGGCATGGACGGGAGAGGAATCCCGAGGGGTCCCCTAGCAAATCGCATGGGGACTGGCCTTTCCTGAGGCCACCAGAGCGGGTCCCTGAGGTCCCCGTCGTAACTCGAGAAGACCTGCCGCAACTCGAGAAAATCCAGGAGGTTCTCCCCTCCAGGCGAGATGAGGCCCATTTCCGCTGAGGCGTCTCGAGGCTGATCACACCTCACCTCTGGAACTTCGAAAGGGTCCTTCACACCCTTGGTGCAAATCTAGAAGTTCCCCGACATACCCGTCTCCACTCGAGAGGAATCACGAGGGTCCCGCCCACATCCAGAGGAGCCCCGTTTCCGCCTCGTAGCTCGAGATGAGGGATCCTTTCCCTGCTTCGTCGGGAAAGAGTTCACGTCGCATCTCAAGAGGAGGCCCTCTCAACAGGAACGGCGAGAGGAACTCCAGGGTCGTGCCACCATTCCAAGAGTCCCCCAGATGTCTCAGTCCATTCCAGAGGAACCTCTTTTCCCTTCACCGGCTCGTCTTTCACGCCGAGGATCGACTCACACCAAGGTGGCACGTGGCACAGCCCTGTGGGAAAGCCTCGTGCGAAAGCCTCGAGGGACAGCCTCGAGGGAAAGCCACAGATCCCTTGATCCACGTGACAGGAAGCGTGACACTACTGCTGCAGCTCGGGAGGAAAGCGCACGTGCATGCCCCCACTCGAGACGAGGCCTGACTCCCCTGGGGAGACTCAGAAGCACCCCAAGATCCATGGCAACACTGGAGAGGAATCCTCAGGTTCCGGCCCCGACTCCACACAAGGACTGAGGCCCCGGCATGGACGGGAGAGGAATCCCGAGGGGTCCCCTAGCAACTCGCATGGGGACTGGCCTTTCCTGAGGCCACCAGAGCGGGTCCCTGAGGTCCCCGTCGTAACTCGAGAAGACCTGCCGCAACTCGAGAAAATCCAGGAGGTTCTCCCCTCCAGGCGAGATGAGGCCCATTTCCGCTGAGGCGTCTCGAGGCTGATCACACCTCACCTCTGGAACTTCGAAAGGGTCCTTCACACCCTTGGTGCAAATCCAGAAGTTCCCCGACGTAGCCGTCTTGACACGAGAGGAATCACGAGGGTCCCGCCCACATCCAGAGGAGCCCCGTTTCAGCCTCGTAGCTCGAGATGAGGGATCCTTTCCCTGCTTCGTCGGGAAAGAGTTCCCGGCGTTCCCGTCGCATCTCAAGAGGAGGCCCTCTCAACAGGAACGGCGAGAGGAACTCCAGGGTCGTGCCACCATTCCAAGAGTCCCCCAGATGTCTCAGTCCATTCCAGAGGAACCTCTTTTCCCTTCAGCGGCTCGTCTTTTATGCTGAGGATCGACTCACACCAAGGTGGCACGTGGCACAGCCCTGTGGGAAAGCCTCGAGGGAAAGCCACAGATCCCTTGATCCACGTGACAGGATGCGTGACACTGCTGCTACAGCTCGGGAGGAAAGCGCACGTGCATGCCCCCACTCGAGACGAGGCCTGACTCCCCTGGGGAGACTCAGAAGCACCCCAAGATCCATGGCAACACTGGAGAGGAATCCTCAGGTTCCGGCCCCGACTCCACACAAGGTCTTAGGCCTCGGCATGGACGGGAGGGGAATCCCGAGATGGCCCCTAGCAACTCGAATGGGGACTGGCCATTCCTGAGGCCACCAGAGCGGGTCCCTGAGGTCCCCATCGTAACTCGAGAAGACCTGCCGCAACTCGAGAAAATCCAGGAGGTTCTCCCCTCCAGGCGAGATGAGGCCCATTTCCGCTGAGGCGTCTCGAGGCTGATCACACCTCACCTCTGGAACTTCGAAAGGGTCCTTCACACCCTTGGTGCAAATCAAGAAGTTCCCCGACCTAGCCGTCTCCACTCGAGAGGAATCACGAGGGTCCCGCCCACTTCCAGAGGAGCCCCGTTTCCGCCTCGTAGCTCGAGATGAGGGATCCTTTCCCTGCTTCGTCGGGAAAGAGTTCCCGGCGTTCCCGTCGCATCTCAAGAGGAGGCCCTCTCAACAGGAACGGCGAGAGGAACTCCAGGGTCGTGCCACCATTCCAAGAGTCCCCCAGATGTCTCAGTCCATTCCAGAGGAACCTCTTTTCCCTTCACCGGCTCGTCTTTCACGCCGAGGATCGACTCACACCAAGGTGGCACGTGGCACAGCCCTGTGGGAAAGCCTCGTGGGAAAGCCTCGAGGGACAGCCTCGAGGGAAAGCCACAGATCCCTTGATCCACGTGACAGGAAGCGTGACACTACTGCTGCAGCTCGGGAGGAAAGCGCACGTGCATGCCCCCACTCGAGACGAGGCCTGACTCCCCTGGGGAGACTCAGAAGCACCCCAAGATCCATGGCAACACTGGAGAGGAATCCTCAGGTTCCGGCCCCGACTCCACACAAGGACTGAGGCCCCGGCATGGACGGGAGAGGAATCCCGAGGGGTCCCCTAGCAACTCGCATGGGGACTGGCCTTTCCTGAGGCCACCAGAGCGGGTCCCTGAGGTCCCCGTCGTAACTCGAGAAGCCCTGCCGCAACTCGAGAAAATCCAGGAGGTTCTCCCCTCCAGGCGAGATGAGGCCCATTTCCGTTGAGGCGTCTCGAGGCTGATCACACCTCACCTCTGGAACTTCGCAAGGGTCCTTCACACCCTTGGTGCAAATCAAGAAGTTCCCCGACCTAGCCGTCTCCACTCGAGAGGAATCACGAGGGTCCCGCCCACATCCAGAGGAGCCCCGTTTCCGCCTCGTAGCTCGAGATGAGGGATCCTTTCCCTGCTTCGTCGGGAAAGAGTTCCCGTCGCATCTCAAGAGGAGGCCCTCTCAACAGGAACGGCGAGAGGAACTCCAGGGTCGTGCCACCATTCCAAGAGTCCCCCAGATGTCTCAGTCCATTCCAGAGGAACCTCTTTTCCCTTCACCGGCTCGTCTTTCACACCGAGGATCGACTCACACCAAGGTGGCACGTGGCACAGCCCTGTGGGAAAGCCTCGTGCGAAAGCCTCGAGGGACAGCCTCGAGGGAAAGCCACAGATCCCTTGATCCACGTGACAGGAAGCGTGACACTATTGCTGCAGCTCGGGAGGAAAGCGCACGTGCATGCCCCCACACGAGACGAGGCCTGACTCCCCTGGGGAGACTCAGAAGCACCCCAAGATCCATGGCAACACTGGAGAGGAATCCTCAGGTTCCGGCCCCGACTCCACACAAGGACTGAGGCCCCGGCATGGACGGGAGAGGAATCCCGAGAGGTCCCCTAGCAACTCGCATGGGGACTGGCCTTTCCTGAGGCCACCAGAGCGGGTCCCTGAGGTCCCCGTCGTAACTCGAGTAGACCTGCCGCAACTCGAGAAAATCCAGGAGGTTCTCCCCTCCAGGCGAGATGAGGCCCATTTCCGCTGAGGCGTCTCGAGGCTGATCACACCTCACCTCTGGAACTTCGAAAGGGTTCTTCACACCCTTGGTGCAAATCAAGAAGTTCCCCGACCTAGCCGTCTCCACTCGAGAGGAATCACGAGGGTCCCGCCCACATCCAGAGGAGCCCCGTTTCCGCCTCGTAGCTCGAGATGAGGGATCCTTTCCCTGCTTCGTCGGGAAAGAGTTCCCGGCGTTCCCGTCGCATCTCAAGAGGAGGCCCTCTCAACAGGAACGGCGACAGGAACTCCAGGGTCGTGCCACCATTCCAAAAGTCCCCAAGATGTCACAGTCCATTCCAGAGGAACCTCTTTTCCCTTCACCGGCTCGTCTTTCACGCCTAGGATCGACTCACACCAAGGTGGCACGTGGCACAGCCCTGTGGGAAAGCCTCGTGGAAAAGCCTCGAGGGACAGCCTCGAGGGAAAGCCACAGATCCCTTGATCCACGTGACAGGAAGCGTGACACTACTGCTACAGCTCGGGAGGAAAGCGCACGTGCATGCCCCCACTCGAGACGAGGCCTGACTCCCCTGGGGAGACTCAGAAGCACCCCAAGATCCATGGCAACACTGGAGAGGAATCCTCAGGTTCCGGCCCCGACTCCACACAAGGACTGAGGCCCCGGCATGGACGGGAGAGGAATCCCAAGGGGTCCCCTAGCAAATCGCATGGGGACTGGCCTTTCCTGAGGCCACCAGAGCGGGTCCCTGAGGTCCCCGTCGTAACTCGAGAAGACCTGCCGCAACTCGAGAAAATCCAGGAGGTTCTCCCCTCCAGGCGAGATGAGGCCCATTTCCGCTGAGGCGTCTCGAGGCTGATCACACCTCACCTCTGGAACTTCGCAAGGGTCCTTCACACCCTTGGTGCAAATCAAGAAGTTCCCCGACCTAGCCGTCTCCACTCGAGAGGAATCACGAGGGTCCCGCCCACATCCAGAGGAGCCCCGTTTCCGCCTCGTAGCTCGAGATGAGGGATCCTTTCCCTGCTTCGTCGGGAAAGAGTTCCCGTCGCATCTCAAGAGGAGGCCCTCTCAACAGGAACGGCGAGAGGAACTCCAGGGTCGTGCCACCATTCCAAGAGTCCCCCAGATGTCTCAGTCCATTCCAGAGGAACCTCTTTTCCCTTCACCGGCTCGTCTTTCACACCGAGGATCGACTCACACCAAGGTGGCACGTGGCACAGCCCTGTGGGAAAGCCTCGTGCGAAAGCCTCGAGGGACAGCCTCGAGGGAAAGCCACAGATCCCTTGATCCACGTGACAGGAAGCGTGACACTACTGCTGCAGCTCGGGAGGAAAGCGCACGTGCATGCCCCCACACGAGACGAGGCCTGACTCCCCTGGGGAAACTCAGAAGCACCCCAAGATCCATGGCAACACTGGAGAGGAATCCTCAGGTTCCGGCCCCGACTCCACACAAGGACTGAGGCACCGGCATGGACGGGAGAGGAATCCCGAGAGGTCCCCTAGCAACTCGCATGGGGACTGGCCTTTCCTGAGGCCACCAGAGCGGGTCCCTGAGGTCCCCGTCGTAACTCGAGAAGACCTGCCGCAACTCGAGAAAATCCAGGACGTTCTCCCCTCCAGGCGAGATGAGGCCCATTTCCGCTGAGGCGTCTCGAGGCTGATCACACCTCACCTCTGGAACTTCGAAAGGGTCCTTCACACCCTTGGTGCAAATCCAGAAGTTCCCCGACCTAGCCGTCTCCACTCGAGAGGAATCACGAGGGTCCCGCCCACATCCAGAGGAGCCCCGTTTCCGCCTCGTAGCTCGAGATGAGGGATCCTTTCCCTGCTTCGTCGGGAAAGAGTTCCCGGCGTTCCCGTCGCATCTCAAGAGGAGGCCCTCTCAACAGGAACGGCGAGAGGAACTCCAGGGTCGTGCCACCATTCCAAGAGTCCCCCAGATGTCTCAGTCCATTCCAGAGGAACCTCTTTTCCCTTCACCGGCTCATCTTTCACGCCGAGGATCGACTCCCACCAAGGTGGCACGTGGCACAGCCCTGTGGGAAAGCCTCGTGGGAAAGCCTCGAGGGACAGCCTCGAGGGAAAGCCACAGATCCCTTGATCCACGTGACAGGAAGCGTGACACTACTGCTGCAGCTCGGGAGGAAAGCGCACGTGCATGCCCCCACTCGAGACGAGGCCTGACTCCCCTGGGGAGACTCAGAAGCACCCCAAGATCCATGGCAACACTGGAGAGGAATCCTCAGGTTCCGGCCCCGAATCCACACAAGGACTGAGGCCCCGGCATGGACGGGAGAGGAATCCCGAGGGGTCCCCTAGCAACTCGCATGGGGACAGGCCTTTCCTGAGGCCACCAGAGCGGGTCCCTGAGGTCCCCGTCGTAACTCGAGAAGACCTGCCGCAACTCGAGAAAATCCAGGAGGTTCTCCCCTCCAGGCGAGATGAGGCCCATTTCCGCTGAGGCGTCTCGAGGCTGATCACACCTCACCTCTGGAACTTCGAAAGGGTCCTTCACACCCTTGGTGCAAACCAAGAAGTTCCCCGACCTAGCCGTCTCCACTCGAGAGGAATCACGAGGGTCCCGCCCACATCCAGAGGAGCCCCGTTTCCGCCTCGTAGCTCGAGATGAGGGATCCTTTCCCTGCTTCGTCGGGAAAGAGTTCCCGGCGTTCCCGTCGCATCTCAAGAGGAGGCCCTCTCAACAGGAACGGCGAGAGGAACTCCAGGGTCGTGCCACCATTCCAAGAGTCCCCCAGATGTCTCAGTCCATTCCAGAGGAACCTCTTTTCCCTTCAGCGGCTCGTCTTTTATGCTGAGGATCGACTCACACCAAGGTGGCACGTGGCACAGCCCTTTGGGAAAGCCTCGAGGGAAAGCCACAGATCCCTTGATCCACGTGACAGGAAGCGTGACACTACTGCTACAGCTCGGGAGGAAAGCGCACGTGCATGCCCCCACTCGAGACGAGGCCTGACTCCCCTGGGGAGACTCAGAAGCACCCCAAGATCCATGGCAACACTGGAGAGGAATCCTCAGGTTCCGGCCCCGACTCCACACAAGGTCTTAGGCCTCGGCATGGACGGGAGGGGAATCCCGAGATGGCCCCTAGCAACTCGAATGGGGACTGGCCATTCCTGAGGCCACCAGAGCGGGTCCCTGAGGTCCCCATCGTAACTCGAGAAGACCTGCCGCAACTCGAGAAAATCCAGGAGGTTCTCCCCTCCAGGCGAGATGAGGCCCATTTCCGCTGAGGCGTCTCGAGGCTGATCACACCTCACCTCTGGAACTTCGAAAGGGTCCTTCACACCCTTGGTGCAAATCAAGAAGTTCCCCGACCTAGCCGTCTCCACTCGAGAGGAATCACGAGGGTCCCGCCCACTTCCAGAGGAGCACCGTTTCCGCCTCGTAGCTCGAGATGAGGGATCCTTTCCCTGCTTCGTCGGGAAAGAGTTCCCGGCGTTCCCGTCGCATCTCAAGAGGAGGCCCTCTCAACAGGAACGGCGAGAGGAACTCCAGGGTCGTGCCACCATTCCAAGAGTCCCCCAGATGTCTCAGTCCATTCCAGAGGAACCTCTTTTCCCTTCACCGGCTCGTCTTTCACGCCGAGGATCGACTCACACCAAGGTGGCACGTGGCACAGCCCTGTGGGAAAGCCTCGTGGGAAAGCCTCGAGGGACAGCCTCGAGGGAAAGCCACAGATCCCTTGATCCACGTGACAGGAAGCGTGACACTACTGCTGCAGCTCGGGAGGAAAGCGCACGTGCATGCCCCCACTCGAGACGAGGCCTGACTCCCCTGGGGAGACTCAGAAGCACCCCAAGATCCATGGCAACACTGGAGAGGAATCCTCAGGTTCCGGCCCCGACTCCACACAAGGACTGAGGCCCCGGCATGGACGGGAGAGGAATCCCGAGGGGTCCCCTAGCAACTCGCATGGGGACTGGCCTTTCCTGAGGCCACCAGAGCGGGTCCCTGAGGTCCCCGTCGTAACTCGAGAAGACCTGCCGCAACTCGAGAAAATCCAGGAGGTTCTCCCCTCCAGGCGAGATGAGGCCCATTTCCGTTGAGGCGTCTCGAGGCTGATCACAGCTCACCTCTGGAACTTCGCAAGGGTCCTTCACACCCTTGGTGCAAATCAAGAAGTTCCCCGACCTAGCCGTCTCCACTCGAGAGGAATCACGAGGGTCCCGCCCACATCCAGAGGAGCCCCGTTTCCGCCTCGTAGCTCGAGATGAGGGATCCTTTCCCTGCTTCGTCGGGAAAGAGTTCCCGTCGCATCTCAAGAGGAGGCCCTCTCAACAGGAACGGCGAGAGGAACTCCAGGGTCGTGCCACCATTCCAAGAGTCCCCCAGATGTCTCAGTCCATTCCAGAGGAACCTCTTTTCCCTTCACCGGCTCGTCTTTCACACCGAGGATCGACTCACACCAAGGTGGCACGTGGCACAGCCCTGTGGGAAAGCCTCGTGCGAAAGCCTCGAGGGACAGCCTCGAGGGAAAGCCACAGATCCCTTGATCCACGTGACAGGAAGCGTGACACTATTGCTGCAGCTCGGGAGGAAAGCGCACGTGCATGCCCCCACACGAGACGAGGCCTGACTCCCCTGGGGAGACTCAGAAGCACCCCAAGATCCATGGCAACACTGGAGAGGAATCCTCAGGTTCCGGCCCCGACTCCACACAAGGACTGAGGCCCCGGCATGGACGGGAGAGGAATCCCGAGAGGTCCCCTAGCAACTCGCATGGGGACTGGCCTTTCCTGAGGCCACCAGAGCGGGTCCCTGAGGTCCCCGTCGTAACTCGAGTAGACCTGCCGCAACTCGAGAAAATCCAGGAGGTTCTCCCCTCCAGGCGAGATGAGGCCCATTTCCGCTGAGGCGTCTCGAGGCTGATCACACCTCACCTCTGGAACTTCGAAAGGGTTCTTCACACCCTTGGTGCAAATCAAGAAGTTCCCCGACCTAGCCGTCTCCACTCGAGAGGAATCACGAGGGTCCCGCCCACATCCAGAGGAGCCCCGTTTCCGCCTCGTAGCCCGAGATGAGGGATCCTTTCCCTGCTTCGTCGGGAAAGAGTTCCCGGCGTTCCCGTCGCATCTCAAGAGGAGGCCCTCTCAACAGGAACGGCGAGAGGAACTCCAGGGTCGTGCCACCATTCCAAGAGTCCCCAAGATGTCACAGTCCATTCCAGAGGAACCTCTTTTCCCTTCACCGGCTCGTCTTTCACGCCTAGGATCGACTCACACCAAGGTGGCACGTGGCACAGCCCTGTGGGAAAGCCTCGTGGAAAAGCCTCGAGGGACAGCCTCGAGGGAAAGCCACAGATCCCTTGATCCACGTGACAGGAAGCGTGACACTACTGCTACAGCTCGGGAGGAAAGCGCACGTGCATGCCCCCACTCGAGACGAGGCCTGACTCCCCTGGGGAGACTCAGAAGCACCCCAAGATCCATGGCAACACTGGAGAGGAATCCTCAGGTTCCGGCCCCGACTCCACACAAGGACTGAGGCCCCGGCATGGACGGGAGAGGAATCCCAAGGGGTCCCCTAGCAAATCGCATGGGGACTGGCCTTTCCTGAGGCCACCAGAGCGGGTCCCTGAGGTCCCCGTCGTAACTCGAGAAGACCTGCCGCAACTCGAGAAAATCCAGGAGGTTCTCCCCTCCAGGCGAGATGAGGCCCATTTCCGCTGAGGCGTCTCGAGGCTGATCACACCTCACCTCTGGAACTTCGCAAGGGTCCTTCACACCCTTGGTGCAAATCAAGAAGTTCCCCGACCTAGCCGTCTCCACTCGAGAGGAATCACGAGGGTCCCGCCCACATCCAGAGGAGCCCCGTTTCCGCCTCGTAGCTCGAGATGAGGGATCCTTTCCCTGCTTCGTCGGGAAAGAGTTCCCGTCGCATCTCAAGAGGAGGCCCTCTCAACAGGAACGGCGAGAGGAACTCCAGGGTCGTGCCACCATTCCAAGAGTCCCCCAGATGTCTCAGTCCATTCCAGAGGAACCTCTTTTCCCTTCACCGGCTCGTCTTTCACACCGAGGATCGACTCACACCAAGGTGGCACGTGGCACAGCCCTGTGGGAAAGCCTCGTGCGAAAGCCTCGAGGGACAGCCTCGAGGGAAAGCCACAGATCCCTTGATCCACGTGACAGGAAGCGTGACACTACTGCTGCAGCTCGGGAGGAAAGCGCACGTGCATGCCCCCACACGAGACGAGGCCTGACTCCCCTGGGGAAACTCAGAAGCACCCCAAGATCCATGGCAACACTGGAGAGGAATCCTCAGGTTCCGGCCCCGACTCCACACAAGGACTGAGGCACCGGCATGGACGGGAGAGGAATCCCGAGAGGTCCCCTAGCAACTCGCATGGGGACTGGCCTTTCCTGAGGCCACCAGAGCGGGTCCCTGAGGTCCCCGTCGTAACTCGAGAAGACCTGCCGCAACTCGAGAAAATCCAGGACGTTCTCCCCTCCAGGCGAGATGAGGCCCATTTCCGCTGAGGCGTCTCGAGGCTGATCACACCTCACCTCTGGAACTTCGAAAGGGTCCTTCACACCCTTGGTGCAAATCCAGAAGTTCCCCGACCTAGCCGTCTCCACTCGAGAGGAATCACGAGGGTCCCGCCCACATCCAGAGGAGCCCCGTTTCCGCCTCGTAGCTCGAGATGAGGGATCCTTTCCCTGCTTCGTCGGGAAAGAGTTCCCGGCGTTCCCGTCGCATCTCAAGAGGAGGCCCTCTCAACAGGAACGGCGAGAGGAACTCCAGGGTCGTGCCACCATTCCAAGAGTCCCCCAGATGTCTCAGTCCATTCCAGAGGAACCTCTTTTCCCTTCACCGGCTCATCTTTCACGCCGAGGATCGACTCCCACCAAGGTGGCACGTGGCACAGCCCTGTGGGAAAGCCTCGTGGGAAAGCCTCGAGGGACAGCCTCGAGGGAAAGCCACAGATCCCTTGATCCACGTGACAGGAAGCGTGACACTACTGCTGCAGCTCGGGAGGAAAGCGCACGTGCATGCCCCCACTCGAGACGAGGCCTGACTCCCCTGGGGAGACTCAGAAGCACCCCAAGATCCATGGCAACACTGGAGAGGAATCCTCAGGTTCCGGCCCCGAATCCACACAAGGACTGAGGCCCCGGCATGGACGGGAGAGGAATCCCGAGGGGTCCCCTAGCAACTCGCATGGGGACTGGCCTTTCCTGAGGCCACCAGAGCGGGTCCCTGAGGTCCCCGTCGTAACTCGAGAAGACCTGCCGCAACTCGAGAAAATCCAGGAGGTTCTCCCCTCCAGGCGAGATGAGGCCCATTTCCGCTGAGGCGTCTCGAGGCTGATCACACCTCACCTCTGGAACTTCGAAAGGGTCCTTCACACCCTTGGTGCAAACCAAGAAGTTCCCCGACCTAGCCGTCTCCACTCGAGAGGAATCACGAGGGTCCCGCCCACATCCAGAGGAGCCCCGTTTCCGCCTCGTAGCTCGAGATGAGGGATCCTTTCCCTGCTTCGTCGGGAAAGAGTTCCCGGCGTTCCCGTCGCATCTCAAGAGGAGGCCCTCTCAACAGGAACGGCGAGAGGAACTCCAGGGTCGTGCCACCATTCCAAGAGTCCCCAAGATGTCACAGTCCATTCCAGAGGAACCTCTTTTCCCTTCACCGGCTCGTCTTTCACGCCTAGGATCGACTCACACCAAGGTGGCACGTGGCACAGCCCTGTGGGAAAGCCTCGTGGGAAAGCCTCGAGGGACAGCCTTGAGGGAAAGCCACAGATCCCTTGATCCACGTGACAGGAAGCGTGACACTACTGCTACAGCTCGGGAGGAAAGCGCACGTGCATGCCCCCACTCGAGACGAGGCCTGACTCCCCTGGGGAGACTCAGAAGCACCCCAAGATCCATGGCAACACTGGAGAGGAATCCTCAGGTTCCGGCCCCGACTCCACACAAGGACTGAGGCCCCGGCATGGACGGGAGAGGAATCCCGAGGGGTCCCCTAGCAACTCGCATGGGGACTGGCCTTTCCTGAGGCCACCAGAGCGGGTCCCTGAGGTCCCCGTCGTAACTCGAGAAGACCTGCCGCAACTCGAGAAAATCCAGGAGGTTCTCCCCTCCAGGCGAGATGAGGCCCATTTCCGCTGAGGCGTCTCGAGGCTGATCACACCTCACCTCTGGAACTTCGCAAGGGTCCTTCACACCCTTGGTGCAAATCAAGAAGTTCCCCGACATACCCGTCTCCACTCGAGAGGAATCACGAGGGTCCCGCCCACATCCAGAGGAGCCCCGTTTCCGCCTCGTAGCTCGAGATGAGGGATCCTTTCCCTGCTTCGTCGGGAAAGAGTTCACGTCGCATCTCAAGAGGAGGCCCTCTCAACAGGAACGGCGAGAGGAACTCCAGGGTCGTGCCACCATTCCAAGAGTCCCCCAGATGTCTCAGTCCATTCCAGAGGAACCTCTTTTCCCTTCACCGGCTCGTCTTTCACGCCGAGGATCGACTCACACCAAGGTGGCACGTGGCACAGCCCTGTGGGAAAGCCTCCTGCGAAAGCCTCGAGGGACAGCCTCGAGGGAAAGCCACAGATCCCTTGATCCACGTGACAGGAAGCGTGACACTACTGCTGCAACTCGGGAGGAAAGCGCACGTGCATGCCCCCACTCGAGACGAGGCCTGACTCCCCTGGGGAGACTCAGAAGCACCCCAAGATCCATGGCAACACTGGAGAGGAATCCTCAGGTTCCGGCCCCGAATCCACACAAGGACTGAGGCCCCGGCATGGACGGGAGAGGAATCCCGAGAGGTCCCCTAGCAACTCGCATGGGGACTGGCCTTTCCTGAGGCCACCAGAGCGGGTCCCTGAGGTCCCCGTCGTAACTCGAGAAGACCTGCCGCAACTCGAGAAAATCCAGGACGTTCTCCCCTCCAGGCGAGATGAGGCCCATTTCCGCTGAGGCGTCTCGAGGCTGATCACACCTCACCTCTGGAACTTCGAAAGGGTCCTTCACACCCTTGGTGCAAATCCAGAAGTTCCCCGACCTAGCCGTCTCCACTCGAGAGGAATCACGAGGGTCCCGCCCACATCCAGAGGAGCCCCGTTTCCGCCTCGTAGCTCGAGATGAGGGATCCTTTCCCTGCTTCGTCGGGAAAGAGTTCCCGGCGTTCCCGTCGCATCTCAAGAGGAGGCCCTCTCAACAGGAACGGCGAGAGGAACTCCAGGGTCGTGCCACCATTCCAAGAGTCCCCCAGATGTCTCAGTCCATTCCAGAGGAACCTCTTTTCCCTTCACCGGCTCATCTTTCACGCCGAGGATCGACTCCCACCAAGGTGGCACGTGGCACAGCCCTGTGGGAAAGCCTCGTGGGAAAGCCTCGAGGGACAGCCTCGAGGGAAAGCCACAGATCCCTTGATCCACGTGACAGGAAGCGTGACACTACTGCTGCAGCTCGGGAGGAAAGCGCACGTGCATGCCCCCACTCGAGACGAGGCCTGACTCCCCTGGGGAGACTCAGAAGCACCCCAAGATCCATGGCAACACTGGAGAGGAATCCTCAGGTTCCGGCCCCGAATCCACACAAGGACTGAGGCCCCGGCATGGACGGGAGAGGAATCCCGAGGGGTCCCCTAGCAACTCGCATGGGGACTGGCCTTTCCTGAGGCCACCAGAGCGGGTCCCTGAGGTCCCCGTCGTAACTCGAGAAGACCTGCCGCAACTCGAGAAAATCCAGGAGGTTCTCCCCTCCAGGCGAGATGAGGCCCATTTCCGCTGAGGCGTCTCGAGGCTGATCACACCTCACCTCTGGAACTTCGAAAGGGTCCTTCACACCCTTGGTGCAAACCAAGAAGTTCCCCGACCTAGCCGTCTCCACTCGAGAGGAATCACGAGGGTCCCGCCCACATCCAGAGGAGCCCCGTTTCCGCCTCGTAGCTCGAGATGAGGGATCCTTTCCCTGCTTCGTCGGGAAAGAGTTCCCGGCGTTCCCGTCGCATCTCAAGAGGAGGCCCTCTCAACAGGAACGGCGAGAGGAACTCCAGGGTCGTGCCACCATTCCAAGAGTCCCCAAGATGTCACAGTCCATTCCAGGGAACCTCTTTTTCCTTCACCGGCTCGTCTTTCACGCCTAGGATCGACTCACACCAAGGTGGCACGTGGCACAGCCCTGTGGGAAAGCCTCGTGGGAAAGCCTCGAGGGACAGCCTTGAGGGAAAGCCACAGATCCCTTGATCCACGTGACAGGAAGCGTGACACTACTGCTACAGCTCGGGAGGAAAGCGCACGTGCATGCCCCCACTCGAGACGAGGCCTGACTCCCCTGGGGAGACTCAGAAGCACCCCAAGATCCATGGCAACACTGGAGAGGAATCCTCAGGTTCCGGCCCCGACTCCACACAAGGACTGAGGCCCCGGCATGGACGGGAGAGGAATCCCGAGGGGTCCCCTAGCAACTCGCATGGGGACTGGCCTTTCCTGAGGCCACCAGAGCGGGTCCCTGAGGTCCCCGTCGTAACTCGAGAAGACCTGCCGCAACTCGAGAAAATCCAGGAGGTTCTCCCCTCCAGGCGAGATGAGGCCCATTTCCGCTGAGGCGTCTCGAGGCTGATCACACCTCACCTCTGGAACTTCGCAAGGGTCCTTCACACCCTTGGTGCAAATCAAGAAGTTCCCCGACATACCCGTGTCCACTCGAGAGGAATCACGAGGGTCCCGCCCACATCCAGAGGAGCCCCGTTTCCGCCTCGTAGCTCGAGATGAGGGATCCTTTCCCTGCTTCGTCGGGAAAGAGTTCACGTCGCATCTCAAGAGGAGGCCCTCTCAACAGGAACGGCGAGAGGAACTCCAGGGTCGTGCCACCATTCCAAGAGTCCCCCAGATGTCTCAGTCCATTCCAGAGGAACCTCTTTTCCCTTCACCGGCTCGTCTTTCACGCCGAGGATCGACTCACACCAAGGTGGCACGTGGCACAGCCCTGTGGGAAAGCCTCCTGCGAAAGCCTCGAGGGACAGCCTCGAGGGAAAGCCACAGATCCCTTGATCCACGTGACAGGAAGCGTGACACTACTGCTGCAACTCGGGAGGAAAGCGCACGTGCATGCCCCCACTCGAGACGAGGCCTGACTCCCCTGGGGAGACTCAGAAGCACCCCAAGATCCATGGCAACACTGGAGAGGAATCCTCAGGTTCCGGCCCCGAATCCACACAAGGACTGAGGCCCCGGCATGGACGGGAGAGGAATCCCGAGAGGTCCCCTAGCAACTCGCATGGGGACTGGCCTTTCCTGAGGCCACCAGAGCGGGTCCCTGAGGTCCCCGTCGTAACTCGAGAAGACCTGCCGCAACTCGAGAAAATCCAGGAGGTTCTCCCCTCCAGGCGAGATGAGGCCCATTTCGGCTGAGGCGTCTCGAGGCTGATCACACCTCACCTCTGGAACTTCGAAAGGGTCCTTCACACCCTTGGTGCAAATCAAGAAGTTCCCCGACCTAGCCGTCTCCACTCGAGAGGAATCACGAGGGTCCCGCCCACATCCAGAGGAGCCCCGTTTCCGCCTCGTAGCTCGAGATGAGGGATCCTTTCCCTGCTTCGTCGGGAAAGAGTTCCCGGCGTTCCCGTCGCATCTCAAGAGGAGGCCCTCTCAACAGGAACGGCGAGAGGAACTCCAGGGTCGTGCCACCATTCCAAGAGTCCCCCAGATGTCTCAGTCCATTCCAGAGGAACCTCTTTTCCCTTCACCGGCTCATCTTTCACACCGAGGATCGACTCACACCAAGGTGGCACGTGGCACAGCCCTGTGGGAAAGCCTCGTGGGAAAGCCTCGAGGGACAGCCTCGAGGGAAAGCCACAGATCCCTTGATCCACGTGACAGGAAGCGTGACACTACTGCTGCAGCTCGGGAGGAAAGCGCACGTGCATGCCCCCACACGAGACGAGGCCTGACTCCCCTGGGGAAACTCAGAAGCACCCCAAGATCCATGGCAACACTGGAGAGGAATCCTCAGGTTCCGGCCCCGACTCCACACAAGGACTGAGGCACCGGCATGGACGGGAGAGGAATCCCGAGAGGTCCCCTAGCAACTCGCATGGGGACTGGCCTTTGCTGAGGCCACCAGAGCGGGTCCCTGAGGTCCCCGTCGTAACTCGAGAAGACCTGCCGCAACTCGAGAAAATCCAGGAGGTTCTCCCCTCCAGGCGAGATGAGGCCCATTTCCGCTGAGGCGTCTCGAGGCTGATCACACCTCACCTCTGGAACTTCGAAAGGGTCCTTCACACCCTTGGTGCAAATCAAGAAGTTCCCCGACCTAGCCGTCTCCACTCGAGAGGAATCACGAGGGTCCCGCCCACATCCAGAGGAGCCCCGTTTCCGCCTCGTAGCTCGAGATGAGGGATCCTTTCCCTGCTTCGTCGGGAAAGAGTTCCCGGCGTTCCCGTCGCATCTCAAGAGGAGGCCCTCTCAACAGGAACGGCGAGAGGAACTCCAGGGTCGTGCCACCATTCCAAGAGTCCCCCAGATGTCTCAGTCCATTCCAGAGGAACCTCTTTTCCCTTCACCGGCTCATCTTTCACGCCGAGGATCGACTCCCACCAAGGTGGCACGTGGCACAGCCCTGTGGGAAAGCCTCGTGGGAAAGCCTCGAGGGACAGCCTCGAGGGAAAGCCACAGATCCCTTGATCCACGTGACAGGAAGCGTGACACTACTGCTGCAGCTCGGGAGGAAAGCGCACGTGCATGCCCCCACTCGAGACGAGGCCTGACTCCCCTGGGGAGACTCAGAAGCACCCCAAGATCCATGGCAACACTGGAGAGGAATCCTCAGGTTCCGGCCCCGAATCCACACAAGGACTGAGGCCCCGGCATGGACGGGAGAGGAATCCCGAGAGGTCCCCTAGCAACTCGCATGGGGACTGGCCTTTCCTGAGGCCACCAGAGCGGGTCCCTGAGGTCCCCGTCGTAACTCGAGAAGACCTGCCGCAACTCGAGAAAATCCAGGAGGTTCTCCCCTCCAGGCGAGATGAGGCCCATTTCCGCTGAGGCGTCTCGAGGCTGATCACACCTCACCTCTGGAACTTCGAAAGGGTCCTTCACACCCTTGGTGCAAACCAAGAAGTTCCCCGACCTAGCCGTCTCCACTCGAGAGGAATCACGAGGGTCCCGCCCACATCCAGAGGAGCCCCGTTTCCGCCTCGTAGCTCGAGATGAGGGATCCTTTCCCTGCTTCTTCGGGAAAGAGTTCCCGGCGTTCCCGTCGCATCTCAAGAGGAGGCCCTCTCAACAGGAACGGCGAGAGGAACTCCAGGGTCCTGCCACCATTCCAAGAGTCCCCAAGATGTCACAGTCCATTCCAGAGGAACCTCTTTTCCCTTCACCGGCTCGTCTTTCACGCCTAGGATCGACTCACACCAAGGTGGCACGTGGCACAGCCCTGTGGGAAAGCCTCGTGGGAAAGCCTCGAGGGACAGCCTTGAGGGAAAGCCACAGATCCCTTGATCCACGTGACAGGAAGCGTGACACTACTGCTACAGCTCGGGAGGAAAGCGCACGTGCATGCCCCCACTCGAGACGAGGCCTGACTCCCCTGGGGAGACTCAGAAGCACCCCAAGATCCATGGCAACACTGGAGAGGAATCCTCAGGTTCCGGCCCCGACTCCACACAAGGACTGAGGCCCCGGCATGGACGGGAGAGGAATCCCGAGGGGTCCCCTAGCAACTCGCATGGGGACTGGCCTTTCCTGAGGCCACCAGAGCGGGTCCCTGAGGTCCCCGTCGTAACTCGAGAAGACCTGCCGCAACTCGAGAAAATCCAGGACGTTCTCCCCTCCAGGCGAGATGAGGCCCATTTCCGCTGAGGCGTCTCGAGGCTGATCACACCTCACCTCTGGAACTTCGAAAGGGTCCTTCACACCCTTGGTGCAAATCCAGAAGTTCCCCGACCTAGCCGTCTCCACTCGAGAGGAATCACGAGGGTCCCGCCCACATCCAGAGGAGCCCCGTTTCCGCCTCGTAGCTCGAGATGAGGGATCCTTTCCCTGCTTCGTCGGGAAAGAGTTCCCGGCGTTCCCGTCGCATCTCAAGAGGAGGCCCTCTCAACAGGAACGGCGAGAGGAACTCCAGGGTCGTGCCACCATTCCAAGAGTCCCCCAGATGTCTCAGTCCATTCCAGAGGAACCTCTTTTCCCTTCACCGGCTCATCTTTCACCCCGAGGATCGACTCCCACCAAGGTGGCACGTGGCACAGCCCTGTGGGAAAGCCTCGTGGGAAAGCCTCGAGGGACAGCCTCGAGGGAAAGCCACAGATCCCTTGATCCACGTGACAGGAAGCGTGACACTACTGCTGCAGCTCGGGAGGAAAGCGCACGTGCATGCCCCCACTCGAGACGAGGCCTGACTCCCCTGGGGAGACTCAGAAGCACCCCAAGATCCATGGCAACACTGGAGAGGAATCCTCAGGTTCCGGCCCGACTCCACACAAGGACTGAGGCCCCGGCATGGACGGGAGAGGAATCCCGAGAGGTCCCCTAGCAACTCGCATGGGGACTGGCCTTTCCTGAGGCCACCAGAGCGGGTCCCTTAGGTCCCCGTCGTAACTCGAGAAGACCTGCCGCAACTCGAGAAAATCCAGGAGGTTCTCCCCTCCAGGCGAGATGAGGCCCATTTCCGCTGAGGCGTCTCGAGGCTGATCACACCTCACCTCTGGAACTTCGAAAGGGTCCTTCACACCCTTGGTGCAAACCAAGAAGTTCCCCCGACCTAGCCGTCTCCACTCGAGAGGAATCACGAGGGTCCCGCCCACATCCAGAGGAGCCCCGTTTCCGCCTCATAGCTCGAGATGAGGGATCCTTTCCCTGCTTCTTCGGGAAAGAGTTCCCGGCGTTCCCGTCGCATCTCAAGAGGAGGCCCTCTCAACAGGAACGGCGAGAGGAACTCCAGGGTCGTGCCACCATTCCAAGAGTCCCCAAGATGTCACAGTCCATTCCAGAGGAACCTCTTTTCCGTTCACCGGCTCGTCTTTCACGCCTAGGATCGACTCACACCAAGGTGGCACGTGGCACAGCCCTGTGGGAAAGCCTCGTGGGAAAGCCTCGAGGGACAGCCTTGAGGGAAAGCCACAGATCCCTTGATCCACGTGACAGGAAGCGTGACACTACTGCTACAGCTCGGGAGGGAAAGCGCACGTGCATGCCCCCACTCGAGACGAGGCCTGACTCCCCTGGGGAGACTCAGAAGCACCCCAAGATCCATGGCAACACTGGAGAGGAATCCTCAGGTTCCGGCCCCGACTCCACACAAGGACTGAGGCCCCGGCATGGACGGGAGAGGAATCCCGAGGGGTCCCCTAGCAACTCGCATGGGGACTGGCCTTTCCTGAGGCCACCAGAGCGGGTCCCTGAGGTCCCCGTCGTAACTCGAGAAGACCTGCCGCAACTCGAGAAAATCCAGGACGTTCTCCCCTCCAGGCGAGATGAGGCCCATTTCCGCTGAGGCGTCTCGAGGCTGATCACACCTCACCTCTGGAACTTCGAAAGGGTCCTTCACACCCTTGGTGCAAATCCAGAAATTCCCCGACCTAGCCGTCTCCACTCGAGAGGAATCACGAGGGTCCCGCCCACATCCAGAGGAGCCCCGTTTCCGCCTCGTAGCTCGAGATGAGGGATCCTTTCCCTGCTTCGTCGGGAAAGAGTTCCCGGCGTTCCCGTCGCATCTCAAGAGGAGGCCCTCTCAACAGGAACGGCGAGAGGAACTCCAGGGTCGTGCCACCATTCCAAGAGTCCCCCAGATGTCTCAGTCCATTCCAGAGGAACCTCTTTTCCCTTCACCGGCTCATCTTTCACACCGAGGATCGACTCACACCAAGGTGGCACGTGGCACAGCCCTGTGGGAAAGCCTCGTGGGAAAGCCTCGAGGGACAGCCTCGAGGGAAAGCCACAGATCCCTTGATCCACGTGACAGGAAGCGTGACACTACTGCCTGCAGCTCGGGAGGAAAGCGCACGTGCATGCCCCCACACGAGACGAGGCCTGACTCCCCTGGGGAAACTCAGAAGCACCCCAAGATCCATGGCAACACTGGAGAGGAATCCTCAGGTTCCGGCCCCGACTCCACACAAGGACTGAGGCACCGGCATGGACGGGAGAGGAATCCCGAGAGGTCCCCTAGCAACTCGCATGGGGACTGGCCTTTCCTGAGGCCACCAGAGCGGGTCCCTGAGGTCCCCGTCGTAACTCGAGAAGACCTGCCGCAACTCGAGAAAATCCAGGACGTTCTCCCCTCCAGGCGAGATGAGGCCCATTTCCGCTGAGGCGTCTCGAGGCTGATCACACCTCACCTCTGGAACTTCGAAAGGGTCCTTCACACCCTTGGTGCAAATCCAGAAGTTCCCCGACCTAGCCGTCTCCACTCGAGAGGAATCACGAGGGTCCCGCCCACATCCAGAGGAGCCCCGTTTCCGCCTCGTAGCTCGAGATGAGGGATCCTTTCCCTGCTTCGTCGGGAAAGAGTTCCCGGCGTTCCCGTCGCATCTCAAGAGGAGGCCCTCTCAACAGGAACGGCGAGAGGAACTCCAGGGTCGTGCCACCATTCCAAGAGTCCCCCAGATGTCTCAGTCCATTCCAGAGGAACCTCTTTTCCCTTCACCGGCTCATCTTTCACGCCGAGGATCGACTCCCACCAAGGTGGCACGTGGCACAGCCCTGTGGGAAAGCCTCGTGGGAAAGCCTCGAGGGACAGCCTCGAGGGAAAGCCACAGATCCCTTGATCCACGTGACAGGAAGCGTGACACTACTGCTGCAGCTCGGGAGGAAAGCGCACGTGCATGCCCCCACTCGAGACGAGGCCTGACTCCCCTGGGAGACTCAGAAGCACCCCAAGATCCATGGCAACACTGGAGAGGAATCCTCAGGTTCCGGCCCCGAATCCACACAAGGACTGAGGCCCCGGCATGGACGGGAGAGGAATCCCGAGAGGTCCCCTAGCAACTCGCATGGGGACTGGCCTTTCCTGAGGCCACCAGAGCAGGTCCCTGAGGTCCCCGTCGTAACTCGAGAAGACCTGCCGCAACTCGAGAAAATCCAGGAGGTTCTCCCCTCCAGGCGAGATGAGGCCCATTTCCGCTGAGGCGTCTCGAGGCTGATCACACCTCACCTCTGGAACTTCGAAAGGGTCCTTCACACCCTTGGTGCGAACCAAGAAGTTCCCCGACCTAGCCGTCTCCACTCGAGAGGAATCACGAGGGTCCCGCCCACATCCAGAGGAGCCCCGTTTCCGCCTCGTAGCTCGAGATGAGGGATCCTTTCCCTGCTTCTTCGGGAAAGAGTTCCCGGCGTTCCCGTCGCATCTCAAGAGGAGGCCCTCTCAACAGGAACGGCGAGAGGAACTCCAGGGTCGTGCCACCATTCCAAGAGTCCCCAAGATGTCACAGTCCATTCCAGAGGAACCTCTTTTCCCTTCACCGGCTCGTCTTTCACGCCTAGGATCGACTCACACCAAGGTGGCACGTGGCACAGCCCTGTGGGAAAGCCTCGTGGGAAAGCCTCGAGGGACAGCCTTGAGGGAAAGCCACAGATCCCTTGATCCACGTGACAGGAAGCGTGACACTACTGCTACAGCTCGGGAGGAAAGCGCACGTGCATGCCCCCACTCGAGACGAGGCCTGACTCCCCTGGGGAGACTCAGAAGCACCCCAAGATCCATGGCAACACTGGAGAGGAATCCTCAGGTTCCGGCCCCGACTCCACACAAGAACTGAGGCCCCGGCATGGACGGGAGAGGAATCCCGAGGGGTCCCCTAGCAACTCGCATGGGGACTGGCCTTTCCTGAGGCCACCAGAGCGGGTCCCTGAGGTCCCCGTCGTAACTCGAGAAGACCTGCCGCAACTCGAGAAAATCCAGGACGTTCTCCCCTCCAGGCGAGATGAGGCCCATTTCCGCTGAGGCGTCTCGAGGCTGATCACACCTCACCTCTGGAACTTCGAAAGGGTCCTTCACACCCTTGGTGCAAATCAAGAAGTTCCCCGACATACCCGTCTCCACTCGAGAGGAATCACGAGGGTCCCGCCCACATCCAGAGGAGCCCCGTTTCCGCCTCGTAGCTCGAGATGAGGGATCCTTTCCTGCTTCGTCGGGAAAGAGTTCACGTCGCATCTCAAGAGGAGGCCCTCTCAACAGGAACGGCGAGAGGAACTCCAGGGTCGTGCCACCATTCCAAGAGTCCCCCAGATGTCTCAGTCCATTCCAGAGGAACCTCTTTTCCCTTCACCGGCTCGTCTTTCACACCGAGGATCGACTCACACCAAGGTGGCACGTGGCACAGCCCTGTGGGAAAGCCTCGTGCGAAAGCCTCGAGGGACAGCCTCGAGGGAAAGCCACAGATCCCTTGATCCACGTGACAGGAAGCGTGACACTATTGCTGCAGCTCGGGAGGAAAGCGCACGTGCATGCCCCCACACGAGACGAGGCCTGACTCCCCTGGGGAGACTCAGAAGCACCCCAAGATCCATGGCAACACTGGAGAGGAATCCTCAGGTTCCGGCCCCGACTCCACACAAGGACTGAGGCCCCGGCATGGACGGGAGAGGAATCCCGAGAGGTCCCCTAGCAACTCGCATGGGGACTGCCTTTCCTGAGGCCACCAGAGCGGGTCCCTGAGGTCCCCGTCGTAACTCGAGTAGACCTGCCGCAACTCGAGAAAATCCAGGAGGTTCTCCCCTCCAGGCGAGATGAGGCCCATTTCCGCTGAGGCGTCTCGAGGCTGATCACACCTCACCTCTGGAACTTCGAAAGGGTTCTTCACACCCTTGGTGCAAATCAAGAAGTTCCCCGACCTAGCCGTCTCCACTCGAGAGGAATCACGAGGGTCCCGCCCACATCCAGAGGAGCCCCGTTTCCGCCTCGTAGCTCGAGATGAGGGATCCTTTCCCTGCTTCTTCGGGAAAGAGTTCCCGGCGTTCCCGTCGCATCTCAAGAGGAGGCCCTCTCAACAGGAACGGCGAGAGGAACTCCAGGGTCGTGCCACCATTCCAAGAGTCCCCAAGATGTCACAGTCCATTCCAGAGGAACCTCTTTTCCCTTCACCGGCTCGTCTTTCACGCCTAGGATCGACTCACACCAAGGTGGCACGTGGCACAGCCCTGTGGGAAAGCCTCGTGGGAAAGCCTCGAGGGACAGCCTCGAGGGAAAGCCACAGATCCCTTGATCCACGTGACAGGAAGCGTGACACTACTGCTACAGCTCGGGAGGAAAGCGCACGTGCATGCCCCACTCGAGACGAGGCCTGACTCCCCTGGGGAGACTCAGAAGCACCCCAAGATCCATGGCAACACTGGAGAGGAATCCTCAGGTTCCGGCCCCGACTCCACACAAGGACTGAGGCCCCGGCATGGACGGGAGAGGAATCCCGAGGGGTCCCCTAGCAAATCGCATGGGGACTGGCCTTTCCTGAGGCCACCAGAGCGGGTCCCTGAGGTCCCCGTCGTAACTCGAGAAGACCTGCCGCAACTCGAGAAAATCCAGGAGGTTCTCCCCTCCAGGCGAGATGAGGCCCATTTCCGCTGAGGCGTCTCGAGGCTGATCACACCTCACCTCTGGAACTTCGAAAGGGTCCTTCACACCCTTGGTGCAAATCATCTAGAAGTTCCCCGACATACCCGTCTCCACTCGAGAGGAATCACGAGGGTCCCGCCCACATCCAGAGGAGCCCCGTTTCCGCCTCGTAGCTCGAGATGAGGGATCCTTTCCCTGCTTCGTCGGGAAAGAGTTCACGTCGCATCTCAAGAGGAGGCCCTCTCAACAGGAACGGCGAGAGGAACTCCAGGGTCGTGCCACCATTCCAAGAGTCCCCCAGATGTCTCAGTCCATTCCAGAGGAACCTCTTTTCCCTTCACCGGCTCGTCTTTCACGCCGAGGATCGACTCACACCAAGGTGGCACGTGGCACAGCCCTGTGGGAAAGCCTCGTGCGAAAGCCTCGAGGGACAGCCTCGAGGGAAAGCCACAGATCCCTTGATCCACGTGACAGGAAGCGTGACACTACTGCTGCAGCTCGGGAGGAAAGCGCACGTGCATGCCCCCACTCGAGACGAGGCCTGACTCCCCTGGGGAGACTCAGAAGCACCCCAAGATCCATGGCAACACTGGAGAGGAATCCTCAGGTTCCGGCCCCGACTCCACACAAGGACTGAGGCCCCGGCATGGACGGGAGAGGAATCCCGAGGGGTCCCCTAGCAACTCGCATGGGGACTGGCCTTTCCTGAGGCCACCAGAGCGGGTCCCTGAGGTCCCCGTCGTAACTCGAGAAGACCTGCCGCAACTCGAGAAAATCCAGGAGGTTCTCCCCTCCAGGCGAGATGAGGCCCATTTCCGCTGAGGCGTCTCGAGGCTGATCACACCTCACCTCTGGAACTTCGAAAGGGTCCTTCACACCCTTGGTGCAAATCCAGAAGTTCCCCGACGTAGCCGTCTTGACACGAGAGGAATCACGAGGGTCCCGCCCACATCCAGAGGAGCCCCGTTTCAGCCTCGTAGCTCGAGATGAGGGATCCTTTCCCTGCTTCGTCGGGAAAGAGTTCCCGGCGTTCCCGTCGCATCTCAAGAGGAGGCCCTCTCAACAGGAACGGCGAGAGGAACTCCAGGGTCGTGCCACCATTCCAAGAGTCCCCCAGATGTCTCAGTCCATTCCAGAGGAACCTCTTTTCCCTTCAGCGGCTCGTCTTTTATGCTGAGGATCGACTCACACCAAGGTGGCACGTGGCACAGCCCTTTGGGAAAGCCTCGAGGGAAAGCCACAGATCCCTTGATCCACGTGACAGGAAGCGTGACACTACTGCTACAGCTCGGGAGGAAAGCGCACGTGCATGCCCCCACTCGAGACGAGGCCTGACTCCCCTGGGGAGACTCAGAAGCACCCCAAGATCCATGGCAACACTGGAGAGGAATCCTCAGGTTCCGGCCCCGACTCCACACAAGGTCTTAGGCGTCGGCATGGACGGGAGGGGAATCCCGAGATGGCCCCTAGCAACTCGAATGGGGACTGGCCATTCCTGAGGCCACCAGAGCGGGTCCCTGAGGTCCCCATCGTAACTCGAGAAGACCTGCCGCAACTCGAGAAAATCCAGGAGGTTCTCCCCTCCAGGCGAGATGAGGCCCATTTCCGCTGAGGCGTCTCGAGGCTGATCACACCTCACCTCTGGAACTTCGAAAGGGTCCTTCACACCCTTGGTGCAAATCAAGAAGTTCCCCGACCTAGCCGTCTCCACTCGAGAGGAATCACGAGGGTCCCGCCCACTTCCAGAGGAGCCCCGTTTCCGCCTCGTAGCTCGAGATGAGGGATCCTTTCCCTGCTTCGTCGGGAAAGAGTTCCCGGCGTTCCCGTCGCATCTCAAGAGGAGGCCCTCTCAACAGGAACGGCGAGAGGAACTCCAGGGTCGTGCCACCATTCCAAGAGTCCCCCAGATGTCTCAGTCCATTCCAGAGGAACCTCTTTTCCCTTCACCGGCTCATCTTTCACGCCGAGGATCGACTCCCACCAAGGTGGCACGTGGCACAGCCCTGTGGGAAAGCCTCGTGGGAAAGCCTCGAGGGACAGCCTCGAGGGAAAGCCACAGATCCCTTGATCCACGTGACAGGAAGCGTGACACTACTGCTGCAGCTCGGGAGGAAAGCGCACGTGCATGCCCCCACTCGAGACGAGGCCTGACTCCCCTGGGGAGACTCAGAAGCACCCCAAGATCCATGGCAACACTGGAGAGGAATCCTCAGGTTCCGGCCCCGACTCCACACAAGGACTGAGGCCCCGGCATGGACGGGAGAGGAATCCCGAGAGGTCCCCTAGCAACTCGCATGGGGACTGGCCTTTCCTGAGGCCACCAGAGCGGGTCCCTGAGGTCCCCGTCGTAACTCGAGAAGACCTGCCGCAACTCGAGAAAATCCAGGAGGTTCTCCCCTCCAGGCGAGATGAGGCCCATTTCCGCTGAGGCGTCTCGAGGCTGATCACACCTCACCTCTGGAACTTCGAAAGGGTCCTTCACACCCTTGGTGCAAACCAAGAAGTTCCCCGACCTAGCCGTCTCCACTCGAGAGGAATCACGAGGGTCCCGCCCACATCCAGAGGAGCCCCGTTTCCGCCTCGTAGCTCGAGATGAGGGATCCTTTCCCTGCTTCTTCGGGAAAGAGTTCCCGGCGTTCCCGTCGCATCTCAAGAGGAGGCCCTCTCAACAGGAACGGCGAGAGGAACTCCAGGGTCGTGCCACCATTCCAGAGTCCCCAAGATGTCACAGTCCATTCCAGAGGAACCTCTTTTCCCTTCACCGGCTCGTCTTTCACGCCTAGGATCGACTCACACCAAGGTGGCACGTGGCACAGCCCTGTGGGAAAGCCTCGTGGGAAAGCCTCGAGGGACAGCCTTGAGGGAAAGCCACAGATCCCTTGATCCACGTGACAGGAAGCGTGACACTACTGCTACAGCTCGGGAGGAAAGCGCACGTGCATGCCCCCACTCGAGACGAGGCCTGACTCCCCTGGGAGACTCAGAAGCACCCCAAGATCCATGGCAACACTGGAGAGGAATCCTCAGGTTCCGGCCCCGACTCCACACAAGAACTGAGGCCCCGGCATGGACGGGAGAGGAATCCCGAGGGGTCCCCTAGCAACTCGCATGGGGACTGGCCTTTCCTGAGGCCACCAGAGCGGGTCCCTGAGGTCCCCGTCGTAACTCGAGAAGACCTGCCGCAACTCGAGAAAATCCAGGACGTTCTCCCCTCCAGGCGAGATGAGGCCCATTTCCGCTGAGGCGTCTCGAGGCTGATCACACCTCACCTCTGGAACTTCGAAAGGGTCCTTCACACCCTTGGTGCAAATCAAGAAGTTCCCCGACATACCCGTCTCCACTCGAGAGGAATCACGAGGGTCCCGCCCACATCCAGAGGAGCCCCGTTTCCCGCCTCGTAGCTCGAGATGAGGGATCCTTTCCCTGCTTCGTCGGGAAAGAGTTCACGTCGCATCTCAAGAGGAGGCCCTCTCAACAGGAAACGGCGAGAGGAACTCCAGGGTCGTGCCACCATTCCAAGAGTCCCCCAGATGTCTCAGTCCATTCCAGAGGAACCTCTTTTCCCTTCACCGGCTCGTCTCTTCACGCCGAGGATCGACTCACACCAAGGTGGCACGTGGCACAGCCCTGTGGGAAAGCCTCGTGCGAAAGCCTCGAGGGACAGCCTCGAGGAAAGCCACAGATCCCTTGATCCACGTGACAGGAAGCGTGACACTACTGCTGCAGCTCGGGAGGAAAGCGCACGTGCATGCCCCCACTCGAGACGAGGCCTGACTCCCCTGGGGAGACTCAGAAGCACCCCAAGATCCATGGCAACACTGGAGAGGAATCCTCAGTTCCGGCCCCGACTCCACCACAAGGACTGAGGCCCCGGCATGGACGGGAGAGGAATCCCGAGGGGTCCCCTAGCAACTCGCATGGGGACTGGCCTTTCCTGAGGCCACCAGAGCGGGTCCCTGAGGTCCCCGTCGTAACTCGAGAAGACCTGCCGCAACTCGAGAAAATCCAGGAGGTTCTCCCCTCCAGGCGAGATGAGGCCCATTTCCGTTGAGGCGTCTCGAGGCTGATCACACCTCACCTCTGGAACTTCGCAAGGGTCCTTCACACCCTTGGTGCAAATCAAGAAGTTCCCCGACCTAGCCGTCTCCACTCGAGAGGAATCACGAGGGTCCCGCCCACATCCAGAGGAGCCCCGTTTCCGCCTCGTAGCTCGAGATGAGGGATCCTTTCCCTGCTTCGTCGGGAAAGAGTTCCCGTCGCATCTCAAGAGGAGGCCCTCTCAACAGGAACGGCGAGAGGAACTCCAGGGTCGTGCCACCATTCCAAGAGTCCCCCAGATGTCTCAGTCCATTCCAGAGGAACCTCTTTTCCCTTCACCGGCTCGTCTTTCACACCGAGGATCGACTCACACCAAGGTGGCACGTGGCACAGCCCTGTGGGAAAGCCTCGTGCGAAAGCCTCGAGGGACAGCCTCGAGGGAAAGCCACAGATCCCTTGATCCACGTGACAGGAAGCGTGACACTATTGCTGCAGCTCGGGAGGAAAGCGCACGTGCATGCCCCCACACGAGACGAGGCCTGACTCCCCTGGGGAGACTCAGAAGCACCCCAAGATCCATGGCAACACTGGAGAGGAATCCTCAGGTTCCGGCCCCGACTCCACACAAGGACTGAGGCCCCGCATGGACGGGAGAGGAATCCCGAGAGGTCCCCTAGCAACTCGCATGGGGACTGGCCTTTCTGAGGCCACCAGAGCCGGTCCCTGAGGTCCCCGTCGTAACTCGAGTAGACCTGCCGCAACTCGAGAAAATCCAGGAGGTTCTCCCCTCCAGGCGAGATGAGGCCCATTTCCGCTGAGGCGTCTCGAGGCTGATCACACCTCACCTCTGGAACTTCGAAAGGGTTCTTCACACCCTTGGTGCAAATCAAGAAGTTCCCCGACCTAGCCGTCTCCACTCGAGAGGAATCACGAGGGTCCCGCCCACATCCAGAGGAGCCCCGTTTCCGCCTCGTAGCTCGAGATGAGGGATCCTTTCCCTGCTTCTTCGGGAAAGAGTTCCCGCGTTCCCGTCGCATCTCAAGAGGAGGCCCTCTCAACAGGAACGGCGAGAGGAACTCCAGGGTCGTGCCACCATTCCAAGAGTCCCCAAGATGTCACAGTCCATTCCAGAGGAACCTCTTTTCCCTTCACCGGCTCGTCTTTCACGCCTAGGATCGACTCACACCAAGGTGGCACGTGCACAGCCCTGTGGGAAAGCCTCGTGGGAAAGCCTCGAGGGACAGCCTCGAGGGAAAGCCACAGATCCCTTGATCCACGTGACAGGAAGCGTGACACTACTGCTACAGCTCGGGAGGAAAGCGCACGTGCATGCCCCCACTCGAGACGAGGCCTGACTCCCCTGGGGAGACTCAGAAGCACCCCAAGATCCATGGCAACACTGGAGAGGAATCCTCAGGTTCCGGCCCCGACTCCACACAAGGACTGAGGCCCCGGCATGGACGGGAGAGGAATCCCGAGGGGTCCCCTAGCAAATCGCATGGGGACTGGCCTTTCCTGAGGCCACCAGAGCGGGTCCCTGAGGTCCCCGTCGTAACTCGAGAAGACCTGCCGCAACTCGAGAAAATCCAGGAGGTTCTCCCCTCCAGGCGAGATGAGGCCCATTTCCGCTGAGGCGTCTCGAGGCTGATCACACCTCACCTCTGGAACTTCGAAAGGGTCCTTCACACCCTTGGTGCAAATCTAGAAGTTCCCCGACATACCCGTCTCCACTCGAGAGGAATCACGAGGGTCCGCCCACATCCAGAGGAGCCCCGTTTCCGCCTCGTAGCTCGAGATGAGGGATCCTTTCCCTGCTTCGTCGGGAAAGAGTTCCCGGCGTTCCCGTCGCATCTCAAGAGGAGGCCCTCTCAACAGGAACGGCGAGAGGAACTCCAGGGTCGTGCCACCATTCCAAGAGTCCCCCAGATGTCTCAGTCCATTCCAGAGGAACCTCTTTTCCCTTCACCGGCTCGTCTTTCACGCCGAGGATCGACTCACACCAAGGTGGCACGTGGCACAGCCCTGTGGGAAAGCCTCGTGCGAAAGCCTCGAGGGACAGCCTCGAGGGAAAGCCACAGATCCCCTTGATCCACGTGACAGGAAGCGTGACACTACTGCTGCAGCTCGGGAGGAAAGCGCACGTGCATGCCCCACTCGAGACGAGGCCTGACTCCCCTGGGGAGACTCAGAAGCACCCCAAGATCCATGGCAACACTGGAGAGGAATCCTCAGGTTCCGGCCCCGACTCCACACAAGGACTGAGGCCCCGGCATGGACGGGAGAGGAAGGAATCCCGAGGGGTCCCCTAGCAACTCGCATGGGGACTGGCCTTTCCTGAGGCCACCAGAGCGGGTCCCTGAGGTCCCCGTCGTAACTCGAGAAGACCTGCCGCAACTCGAGAAAATCCAGGAGGTTCTCCCCTCCAGGCGAGATGAGGCCCATTTCCGCTGATGCGTCTCGAGGCTGATCACACCTCACCTCTGGAACTTCGCAAGGGTCCTTCACACCCTTGGTGCAAATCAAGAAGTTCCCCGACATACCCGTCTCCACTCGAGAGGAATAACGAGGGTCCCGCCCACATCCAGAGGAGCCCCGTTTCCGCCTCGTAGCTCGAGATGAGGGATCCTTTCCCTGCTTCGTCGGGAAAGAGTTCCCGTCGCATCTCAAGAGGAGGCCCTCTCAACAGGAACGGCGAGAGGAACTCCAGGGTCGTGCCACCATTCCAAGAGTCCCCCAGATGTCTCAGTCCATTCCAGAGGAACCTCTTTTCCCTTCACCGGCTCGTCTTTCACGCCGAGGATCGACTCACACCAAGGTGGCACGTGGCACAGCCCTGTGGGAAAGCCTCGTGTGAAAGCCTCGAGGGACAGCCTCGAGGGAAAGCCACAGATCCCTTGATCCACGTGACAGGAAGCGTGACACTACTGCTGCAGCTCGGGAGGAAAGCGCACGTGCATGCCCCCACTCGAGACGAGGCCTGACTCCCCTGGGGAGACTCAGAAGCACCCCAAGATCCATGGCAACACTGGAGAGGAATCCTCAGGTTCCGGCCCCGACTCCACACAAGGACTGAGGCCCCGGCATGGACGGGAGAGGAATCCCGAGAGGTCCCCTAGCAACTCGCATGGGGACTGGCCTTTGCTGAGGCCACCAGAGCGGGTCCCTGAGGTCCCCGTCGTAACTCGAGAAGACCTGCCGCAACTCGAGAAAATCCAGGAGGTTCTCCCCTCCAGGCGAGATGAGGCCCATTTCCGCTGAGGCGTCTCGAGGCTGATCACACCTCACCTCTGGAACTTCGCAAGGGTCCTTCACACCCTTGGTGCAAATCAAGAAGTTCCCCGACCTAGCCGTCTCCACTCGAGAGGAATCACGAGGGTCCCGCCCACATCCAGAGGAGCACCGTTTCCGCCTTGTAGCTCGAGATGAGGGATCCTTTCCCTGCTTCGTCGGGAAAGAGTTCCCGGCGTTCCCGTCGCATCTCAAGACGAGGCCCTCTCAACAGGAACGGCGAGAGGAACTCCAGGGTCGTGCCACCATTCCAAGAGTCCCCCAGATGTCTCAGTCCATTCCAGAGGAACCTCTTTTCCCTTCACCGGCTCGTCTTTCACGCCGAGGATCGACTCACACCAAGGTGGCACGTGGCACAGCCCTGTGGGAAAGCCTCGTGCGAAAGCCTCGAGGGACAGCCTCGAGGGAAAGCCACAGATCCCTTGATCCACGTGACAGGAAGCGTGACACTACTGCTGCAACTCGGGAGGAAAGCGCACGTGCATGCCCCCACTCGAGACGAGGCCTGACTCCCCTGGGGAGACTCAGAAGCACCCCAAGATCAATGGCAACACTGGAGAGGAATCCTCAGGTTCCGGCCCCGACTCCACACAAGGACTGAGGCCCCGGCATGGACGGGAGAGGAATCCCGAGAGGTCCCCTAGCAACTCGCATGGGGACTCTCCTTTCCTGAGGCCACCAGAGCGGGTCCCTGAGGTCCCCGTCGTAACTCGAGAAGACCTGCCGCAACTCGAGAAAATCCAGGAGGTTCTCCCCTCCAGGCGAGATGAGGCCCATTTCCGCTGAGGCGTCTCGAGGCTGATCACACCTCACCTCTGGAACTTCGAAAGGGTCCTTCACACCCTTGGTGCAAATCCAGAAGTTCCCCGACGTAGCCGTCTTGACTCGAGAGGAATCACGAGGGTCCCGCCCACATCCAGAGGAGCCCCGTTTCAGCCTCGTAGCTCGAGATGAGGGATCCTTTCCCTGCTTCGTCGGGAAAGAGTTCCCGGCGTTCCCGTCGCATCTCAAGAGGAGGCCCTCTCAACAGGAACGGGGAGAGGAACTCCAGGGTCGTGCCACCATTCCAAGAGTCCCCCAGATGTCTCAGTCCATTCCAGAGGAACCTCTTTTCCCTTCAGCGGCTCGTCTTTTATGCTGAGGATCGACTCACACCAAGGTGGCACGTGGCACAGCCCTTTGGGAAAGCCTCGAGGGAAAGCCACATATCCCTTGATCCACGTGACAGGAAGCGTGACACTACTGCTACAGCTCGGGAGGAAAGCGCACGTGCATGCCCCCACTCGAGACGAGGCCTGACTCCCCTAGGGAGACTCAGAAGCACCCCAAGATCCATGGCAACACTGGAGAGGAATCCTCAGGTTCCGGCCCCGACTCCACACAAGGTCTTAGGCCTCGGCATGGACGGGAGGGGAATCCCGAGATGGCCCCTAGCAACTCGAATGGGGACTGGCCTTTCCTGAGGCCACCAGAGCGGGTCCCTGAGGTCCCCATCGTAACTCGAGAAGACCTACCGCAACTCGAGAAAATCCAGGAGGTTCTCCCCTCCAGGCGAGATGAGGCCCATTTCCGCTGAGGCGTCTCGAGGCTGATCACACCTCACCTCTGGAACTTCGAAAGGGTCCTTCACACCCTTGGTGCAAATCAAGAAGTTCCCCGACCTAGCCGTCTCCACTCGAGAGGAATCACGAGGGTCCCGCCCACTTCCAGAGGAGCCCCGTTTCCGCCTCGTAGCTCGAGATGAGGGATCCTTTCCCTGCTTCGTCGGGAAGGAGTTCCCGGCGTTCCCGTCGCATCTCAAGAGGAGGCCCTCTCAACAGGAACGGCGAGAGGAACTCCAGGGTCGTGCCACCATTCCAAGAGTCCCCCAGATGTCTCAGTCCATTCCAGAGGAACCTCTTTTCCCTTCACCGGCTCGTCTTTCACGCCGAGGATCGACTCACACCAAGGTGGCACGTGGCACAGCCCTGTGGGAAAGCCTCGTGGGAAAGCCTCGAGGGACAGCCTCGAGGGAAAGCCACAGATCCCTTGATCCACGTGACAGGAAGCGTGACACTACTGCTGCAGCTCGGGAGGAAAGCGCACGTGCATGCCCCCACTCGAGACGAGGCCTGACTCCCCTGGGGAGACTCAGAAGCACCCCAAGATCCATGGCAACACTGGAGAGGAATCCTCAGGTTCCGGCCCCGACTCTACACAAGGACTGAGGCCCCGGCATGGACGGGAGAGGAATCCCGAGGGGTCCCCTAGCAACTCGCATGGGGACTGGCCTTTCCTGAGGCCACCAGAGCGGGTCCCTGAGGTCCCCGTCGTAACTCGAGAAGACCTGCCGCAACTCGAGAAAATCCAGGAGGTTCTCCCCTCCAGGCGAGATGAGGCCCATTTCCGTTGAGGCGTCTCGAGGCTGATCACAGCTCACCTCTGGAACTTCGCAAGGGTCCTTCACACCCTTGGTGCAAATCAAGAAGTTCCCCGACCTAGCCGTCTCCACTCGAGAGGAATCACGAGGGTCCCGCCCACATCCAGAGGAGCCCCGTTTCCGCCTCGTAGCTCGAGATGAGGGATCCTTTCCCTGCTTCGTCGGGAAAGAGTTCCCGTCGCATCTCAAGAGGAGGCCCTCTCAACAGGAACGGCGAGAGGAACTCCAGGGTCGTGCCACCATTCCAAGAGTCCCCCAGATGTCTCAGTCCATTCCAGAGGAACCTCTTTTCCCTTCACCGGCTCGTCTTTCACACCGAGCATCGACTCACACCAAGGTGGCACGTGGCACAGCCCTGTGGGAAAGCCTCGTGCGAAAGCCTCGAGGGACAGCCTCGAGGGAAAGCCACAGATCCCTTGATCCACGTGACAGGAAGCGTGACACTATTGCTGCAGCTCGGGAGGAAAGCGCACGTGCATGCCCCCACACGAGACGAGGCCTGACTCCCCTGGGGAGACTCAGAAGCACCCCAAGATCCATGGCAACACTGGAGAGGAATCCTCAGGTTCCGGCCCCGACTCCACACAAGGACTGAGGCCCCGGCATGGACGGGAGAGGAATCCCGAGAGGTCCCCTAGCAACTCGCATGGGGACTGGCCTTTCCTGAGGCCACCAGAGCGGGTCCCTGAGGTCCCCGTCGTAACTCGAGTAGACCTGCCGCAACTCGAGAAAATCCAGGAGGTTCTCCCCTCCAGGCGAGATGAGGCCCATTTCCGCTGAGGCGTCTCGAGGCTGATCACACCTCACCTCTGGAACTTCGAAAGGGTTCTTCACACCCTTGGTGCAAATCAAGAAGTTCCCCGACCTAGCCGTCTCCACTCGAGAGGAATCACGAGGGTCCCGCCCACATCCAGAGGAGCCCCGTTTCCGCCTCGTAGCTCGAGATGAGGGATCCTTTCCCTGCTTCGTCGGGAAAGAGTTCCCGGCGTTCCCGTCGCATCTCAAGAGGAGGCCCTCTCAACAGGAACGGCGAGAGGAACTCCAGGGTCGTGCCACCATTCCAAGAGTCCCCAAGATGTCACAGTCCATTCCAGAGGAACCTCTTTTCCCTTCACCGGCTCGTCTTTCACGCCTAGGATCGACTCACACCAAGGTGGCACGTGGCACAGCCCTGTGGGAAAGCCTCGTGGGAAAGCCTCGAGGGACAGCCTCGAGGGAAAGCCACAGATCCCTTGATCCACGTGACAGGAAGCGTGACACTACTGCTACAGCTCGGGAGGAAAGCGCACGTGCATGCCCCCACTCGAGACGAGGCCTGACTCCCCTGGGGAGACTCAGAAGCACCCCAAGATCCATGGCAACACTGGAGAGGAATCCTCAGGTTCCGGCCCCGACTCCACACAAGGACTGAGGCCCCGGCATGGACGGGAGAGGAATCCCGATGGGTCCCCTAGCAAATCGCATGGGGACTGGCCTTTCCTGAGGCCACCAGAGCGGGTCCCTGAGGTCCCCGTCGTAACTCGAAAAGACCTGCCGCAACTCGAGAAAATCCAGGAGGTTCTCCCCTCCAGGCGAGATGAGGCCCATTTCCGCTGAGGCGTCTCGAGGCTGATCACACCTCACCTCTGGAACTTCGCAAGGGTCCTTCACACCCTTGGTGCAAATCAAGAAGTTCCCCGACATACCCGTCTCCACTCGAGAGGAATCACGAGGGTCCCGCCCACATCCAGAGGAGCCCCGTTTCCGCCTCGTAGCTCGAGATGAGGGATCCTTTTCCTGCTTCGTCGGGAAAGAGTTCACGTCGCATCTCAAGAGGAGGCCCTCTCAACAGGAACGGCGAGAGGAACTCCAGGGTCGTGCCACCATTCCAAGAGTCCCCCAGATGTCTCAGTCCATTCCAGAGGAACCTCTTTTCCCTTCACCGGCTCGTCTTTCACGCCGAGGATCGACTCACACCAAGGTGGCACGTGGCACAGCCCTGTGGGAAAGCCTCGTGGGAAAGCCTCGAGGGACAGCCTTGAGGGAAAGCCACAGATCCCTTGATCCACGTGACAGGAAGCGTGACACTACTGCTACAGCTCGGGAGGAAAGCGCACGTGCATGCCCCCACTCGAGACGAGGCCTGACTCCCCTGGGGAGACTCAGAAGCACCCCAAGATCCATGGCAACACTGGAGAGGAATCCTCAGGTTCCGGCCCCGACTCCACACAAGGACTGAGGCCCCGGCATGGACGGGAGAGGAATCCCGAGGGGTCCCCTAGCAACTCGCATGGGGACTGGCCTTTCCTGAGGCCACCAGAGCGGGTCCCTGAGGTCCCCGTCGTAACTCGAGAAGACCTGCCGCAACTCGAGAAAATCCAGGAGGTTCTCCCCTCCAGGCGAGATGAGGCCCAATTCCGCTGAGGCGTCTCGAGGCTGATCACACCTCACCTCTGGAACTTCGAAAGGGTCCTTCACACCCTTGGTGCAAATCAAGAAGTTCCCCGACCTAGCCGTCTCCACTCGAGAGGAATCACGAGGGTCCCGCCCACATCCAGAGGAGCCCCGTTTCCGCCTCGTAGCTCGAGATGAGGGATCCTTTCCCTGCTTCGTCGGGAAAGAGTTCCCGGCGTTCCCGTCGCATCTCAAGAGGAGGCCCTCTCAACAGGAACGGCGAGAGGAACTCCAGGGTCGTGCCACCATTCCAAGAGTCCCCCAGATGTCTCAGTCCATTCCAGAGGAACCTCTTTTCCCTTCACCGGCTCGTCTTTCACGCCGAGGATCGACTCACACGAAGGTGGCACGTGGCACAGCCCTGTGGGAAAGCCTCGTGTGAAAGCCTCGAGGGACAGCCTCGAGGGAAAGCCACAGATCCCTTGATCCACGTGACAGGAAGCGTGACACTACTGCTGCAGCTCGGGAGGAAAGCGCACGTGCATGCCCCCACTCGAGACGAGGCCTGACTCCCCTGGGGAGACTCAGAAGCACCCCAAGATCCATGGCAACACTGGAGAGGAATCCTCAGGTTCCGGCCCCGACTCCACACAAGGACTGAGGCCCCGGCATGGACGGGAGAGGAATCCCAAGAGGTCCCCTAGCAACTCGCATGGGGACTGGCCTTTGCTGAGGCCACCAGAGCGGGTCCCTGAGGTCCCCGTCGTAACTCGAGAAGACCTGCCGCAACTCGAGAAAATCCAGGAGGTTCTCCCCTCCAGGCGAGATGAGGCCCATTTCCGCTGAGGCGTCTCGAGGCTGATCACACCTCACCTCTGGAACTTCGCAAGGGTCCTTCACACCCTTGGTGCAAATCAAGAAGTTCCCCGACCTAGCCGTCTCCACTCGAGAGGAATCACGAGGGTCCCGCCTACATCCAGAGGAGCACCGTTTCCGCCTCGTAGCTCGAGATGAGGGATCCTTTCCCTGCTTCGTCGGGAAAGAGTTCCCGGCGTTCCCGTCGCATCTCAAGACGAGGCCCTCTCAACAGGAACGGCGAGAGGAACTCCAGGGTCGTGCCACCATTCCAAGAGTCCCCCAGATGTCTCAGTCCATTCCAGAGGAACCTCTTTTCCCTTCACCGGCTCGTCTTTCACGCCGAGGATCGACTCACACCAAGGTGGCACGTGGCACAGCCCTGTGGGAAAGCCTCGTGCGAAAGCCTCGAGGGACAGCCTCGAGGGAAAGCCACAGATCCCTTGATCCACGTGACAGGAAGCGTGACACTACTGCTGCAACTCGGGAGGAAAGCGCACGTGCATGCCCCCACTCGAGACGAGGCCTGACTCCCCGGGGGAGACTCAGAAGCACCCCAAGATCAATGGCAACACTGGAGAGGAATCCTCAGGTTCCGGCCCCGACTCCACACAAGGACTGAGGCCCCGGCATGGACGGGAGAGGAATCCCGAGAGGTCCCCTAGCAACTCGCATGGGGACTCTCCTTTCCTGAGGCCACCAGAGCGGGTCCCTGAGGTCCCCGTCGTAACTCGAGAAGACCTGCCGCAACTCGAGAAAATCCAGGAGGTTCTCCCCTCCAGGCGAGATGAGGCCCATTTCCGCTGAGGCGTCTCGAGGCTGATCACACCTCACCTCTGGAACTTCGAAAGGGTCCTTCACACCCTTGGTGCAAATCCAGAAGTTCCCCGACGTAGCCGTCTTGACTCGAGAGGAATCACGAGGGTCCCGCCCACATCCAGAGGAGCCCCGTTTCAGCCTCGTAGCTCGAGATGAGGGATCCTTTCCCTGCTTCGTCGGGAAAGAGTTCCCGGCGTTCCCGTCGCATCTCAAGAGGAGGCCCTCTCAACAGGAACGGGGAGAGGAACTCCAGGGTCGTGCCACCATTCCAAGAGTCCCCCAGATGTCTCAGTCCATTCCAGAGGAACCTCTTTTCCCTTCAGCGGCTCGTCTTTTATGCTGAGGATCGACTCACACCAAGGTGGCACGTGGCACAGCCCTTTGGGAAAGCCTCGAGGGAAAGCCACATATCCCTTGATCCACGTGACAGGAAGCGTGACACTACTGCTACAGCTCGGGAGGAAAGCGCACGTGCATGCCCCCACTCGAGACGAGGCCTGACTCCCCTGGGGAGACTCAGAAGCACCCCAAGATCCATGGCAACACTGGAGAGGAATCCTCAGGTTCCGGCCCCGACTCCACACAAGGTCTTAGGCCTCGGCATGGACGGGAGGGGAATCCCGAGATGGCCCCTAGCAACTCGAATGGGGACTGGCCTTTCCTGAGGCCACCAGAGCGGGTCCCTGAGGTCCCCATCGTAACTCGAGAAGACCTACCGCAACTCGAGAAAATCCAGGAGGTTCTCCCCTCCAGGCGAGATGAGGCCCATTTCCGCTGAGGCGTCTCGAGGCTGATCACACCTCACCTCTGGAACTTCGAAAGGGTCCTTCACACCCTTGGTGCAAATCAAGAAGTTCCCCGACCTAGCCGTCTCCACTCGAGAGGAATCACGAGGGTCCCGCCCACTTCCAGAGGAGCCCCGTTTCCGCCTCGTAGCTCGAGATGAGGGACCCTTTCCCTGCTTCGTCGGGAAGGAGTTCCCGGCGTTCCCGTCGCATCTCAAGAGGAGGCCCTCTCAACAGGAACGGCGAGAGGAACTCCAGGGTCGTGCCACCATTCCAAGAGTCCCCCAGATGTCTCAGTCCATTCCAGAGGAACCTCTTTTCCCTTCACCGGCTCGTCTTTCACGCCGAGGATCGACTCACACCAAGGTGGCACGTGGCACAGCCCTGTGGGAAAGCCTCGTGGGAAAGCCTCGAGGGACAGCCTCGAGGGAAAGCCACAGATCCCTTGATCCACGTGACAGGAAGCGTGACACTACTGCTGCAGCTCGGGAGGAAAGCGCACGTGCATGCCCCCACTCGAGACGAGGCCTGACTCCCCTGGGGAGACTCAGAAGCACCCCAAGATCCATGGCAACACTGGAGAGGAATCCTCAGGTTCCGGCCCCGACTCTACACAAGGACTGAGGCCCCGGCATGGACGGGAGAGGAATCCCGAGGGGTCCCCTAGCAACTCGCATGGGGACTGGCCTTTCCTGAGGCCACCAGAGCGGGTCCCTGAGGTCCCCGTCGTAACTCGAGAAGACCTGCCGCAACTCGAGAAAATCCAGGAGGTTCTCCCCTCCAGGCGAGATGAGGCCCATTTCCGCTGAGGCGTCTCGAGGCTGATCACACCTCACCTCTGGAACTTCGAAAGGGTCCTTCACACCCTTGGTGCAAATCCAGAAGTTCCCCGACGTAGCCGTCTTGACTCGAGAGGAATCACGAGGGTCCCGCCCACATCCAGAGGAGCCCCGTTTCAGCCTCGTAGCTCGAGATGAGGGATCCTTTCCCTGCTTCGTCGGGAAAGAGTTCCCGGCGTTCCCGTCGCATCTCAAGAGGAGGCCCTCTCAACAGGAACGGGGAGAGGAACTCCAGGGTCGTGCCACCATTCCAAGAGTCCCCCAGATGTCTCAGTCCATTCCAGAGGAACCTCTTTTCCCTTCAGCGGCTCGTCTTTTATGCTGAGGATCGACTCACACCAAGGTGGCACGTGGCACAGCCCTTTGGGAAAGCCTCGAGGGAAAGCCACATATCCCTTGATCCACGTGACAGGAAGCGTGACACTACTGCTACAGCTCGGGAGGAAAGCGCACGTGCATGCCCCCACTCGAGACGAGGCCTGACTCCCCTGGGGAGACTCAGAAGCACCCCAAGATCCATGGCAACACTGGAGAGGAATCCTCAGGTTCCGGCCCCGACTCCACACAAGATCTTAGGCCTCGGCATGGACGGGAGGGGAATCCCGAGATGGCCCCTAGCAACTCGAATGGGGACTGGCCTTTCCTGAGGCCACCAGAGCGGGTCCCTGAGGTCCCCATCGTAACTCGAGAAGACCTACCGCAACTCGAGAAAATCCAGGAGGTTCTCCCCTCCAGGCGAGATGAGGCCCATTTCCGCTGAGGCGTCTCGAGGCTGATCACACCTCACCTCTGGAACTTCGAAAGGGTCCTTCACACCCTTGGTGCAAATCAAGAAGTTCCCCGACCTAGCCGTCTCCACTCGAGAGGAATCACGAGGGTCCCGCCCACTTCCAGAGGAGCCCCGTTTCCGCCTCGTAGCTCGAGATGAGGGATCCTTTCCCTGCTTCGTCGGGAAGGAGTTCCCGGCGTTCCCGTCGCATCTCAAGAGGAGGCCCTCTCAACAGGAACGGCGAGAGGAACTCCAGGGTCGTGCCACCATTCCAAGAGTCCCCCAGATGTCTCAGTCCATTCCAGAGGAACCTCTTTTCCCTTCACCGGCTCGTCTTTCACGCCGAGGATCGACTCACACCAAGGTGGCACGTGGCACAGCCCTGTGGGAAAGCCTCGTGGGAAAGCCTCGAGGGACAGCCTCGAGGGAAAGCCACAGATCCCTTGATCCACGTGACAGGAAGCGTGACACTACTGCTGCAGCTCGGGAGGAAAGCGCACGTGCATGCCCCCACTCGAGACGAGGCCTGACTCCCCTGGGGAGACTCAGAAGCACCCCAAGATCCATGGCAACACTGGAGAGGAATCCTCAGGTTCCGGCCCCGACTCTACACAAGGACTGAGGCCCCGGCATGGACGGGAGAGGAATCCCGAGGGGTCCCCTAGCAACTCGCATGGGGACTGGCCTTTCCTGAGGCCACCAGAGCGGGTCCCTGAGGTCCCCGTCGTAACTCGAGAAGACCTGCCGCAACTCGAGAAAATCCAGGAGGTTCTCCCCTCCAGGCGAGATGAGGCCCATTTCCGTTGAGGCGTCTCGAGGCTGATCACAGCTCACCTCTGGAACTTCGCAAGGGTCCTTCACACCCTTGGTGCAAATCAAGAAGTTCCCCGACCTAGCCGTCTCCACTCGAGAGGAATCACGAGGGTCCCGCCCACATCCAGAGGAGCCCCGTTTCCGCCTCGTAGCTCGAGATGAGGGATCCTTTCCCTGCTTCGTCGGGAAAGAGTTCCCGTCGCATCTCAAGAGGAGGCCCTCTCAACAGGAACGGCGAGAGGAACTCCAGGGTCGTGCCACCATTCCAAGAGTCCCCCAGATGTCTCAGTCCATTCCAGAGGAACCTCTTTTCCCTTCACCGGCTCGTCTTTCACACCGAGCATCGACTCACACCAAGGTGGCACGTGGCACAGCCCTGTGGGAAAGCCTCGTGCGAAAGCCTCGAGGGACAGCCTCGAGGGAAAGCCACAGATCCCTTGATCCACGTGACAGGAAGCGTGACACTATTGCTGCAGCTCGGGAGGAAAGCGCACGTGCATGCCCCCACACGAGACGAGGCCTGACTCCCCTGGGGAGACTCAGAAGCACCCCAAGATCCATGGCAACACTGGAGAGGAATCCTCAGGTTCCGGCCCCGACTCCACACAAGGACTGAGGCCCCGGCATGGACGGGAGAGGAATCCCGAGAGGTCCCCTAGCAACTCGCATGGGGACTGGCCTTTCCTGAGGCCACCAGAGCGGGTCCCTGAGGTCCCCGTCGTAACTCGAGTAGACCTGCCGCAACTCGAGAAAATCCAGGAGGTTCTCCCCTCCAGGCGAGATGAGGCCCATTTCCGCTGAGGCGTCTCGAGGCTGATCACACCTCACCTCTGGAACTTCGAAAGGGTTCTTCACACCCTTGGTGCAAATCAAGAAGTTCCCCGACCTAGCCGTCTCCACTCGAGAGGAATCACGAGGGTCCCGCCCACATCCAGAGGAGCCCCGTTTCCGCCTCGTAGCTCGAGATGAGGGATCCTTTCCCTGCTTCGTCGGGAAAGAGTTCCCGGCGTTCCCGTCGCATCTCAAGAGGAGGCCCTCTCAACAGGAACGGCGAGAGGAACTCCAGGGTCGTGCCACCATTCCAAGAGTCCCCAAGATGTCACAGTCCATTCCAGAGGAACCTCTTTTCCCTTCACCGGCTCGTCTTTCACGCCTAGGATCGACTCACACCAAGGTGGCACGTGGCACAGCCCTGTGGGAAAGCCTCGTGGGAAAGCCTCGAGGGACAGCCTCGAGGGAAAGCCACAGATCCCTTGATCCACGTGACAGGAAGCGTGACACTACTGCTACAGCTCGGGAGGAAAGCGCACGTGCATGCCCCCACTCGAGACGAGGCCTGACTCCCCTGGGGAGACTCACAAGCACCCCAAGATCCATGGCAACACTGGAGAGGAATCCTCAGGTTCCGGCCCCGACTCCACACAAGGACTGAGGCCCCGGCATGGACGGGAGAGGAATCCCGATGGGTCCCCTAGCAAATCGCATGGGGACTGGCCTTTCCTGAGGCCACCAGAGCGGGTCCCTGAGGTCCCCGTCGTAACTCGAAAAGACCTGCCGCAACTCGAGAAAATCCAGGAGGTTCTCCCCTCCAGGCGAGATGAGGCCCATTTCCGCTGAGGCGTCTCGAGGCTGATCACACCTCACCTCTGGAACTTCGCAAGGGTCCTTCACACCCTTGGTGCAAATCAAGAAGTTCCCCGACATACCCGTCTCCACTCGAGAGGAATCACGAGGGTCCCGCCCACATCCAGAGGAGCCCCGTTTCCGCCTCGTAGCTCGAGATGAGGGATCCTTTTCCTGCTTCGTCGGGAAAGAGTTCACGTCGCATCTCAAGAGGAGGCCCTCTCAACAGGAACGGCGAGAGGAACTCCAGGGTCGTGCCACCATTCCAAGAGTCCCCCAGATATCTCAGTCCATTCCAGAGGAACCTCTTTTCCCTTCACCGGCTCGTCTTTCACACCGAGGATCGACTCACACCAAGGTGGCACGTGGCACAGCCCTGTGGGAAAGCCTCGTGGGAAAGCCTCGAGGGACAGCTTCGAGGGAAAGCCACAGATCCCTTGGTCCACGTGACAGGAAGCGTGACACTACTGCTGCAGCTCGGGAGGAAAGCGCACGTGCATGCCCCCACACGAGACGAGGCCTGACTCCCCTGGGGAAACTCAGAAGCACCCCAAGATCCATGGCAACACTGGAGAGGAATCCTCAGGTTCCGGCCCCGACTCCACACAAGGACTGAGGCACCGGCATGGACGGGAGAGGAATCCCGAGAGGTCCCCTAGCAACTCGCATGGGGACTGGCCTTTCCTGAGGCCACCAGAGCGGGTCCCTGAGGTCCCCGTCGTAACTCGAGAAGACCTGCCGCAACTCGAGAAAATCCAGGAGGTTCTCCCCTCCAGGCGAGATGAGGCCCATTTCCGTTGAGGCGTCTCGAGGCTGATCACAGCTCACCTCTGGAACTTCGCAAGGGTCCTTCACACCCTTGGTGCAAATCAAGAAGTTCCCCGACCTAGCCGTCTCCACTCGAGAGGAATCACGAGGGTCCCGCCCACATCCAGAGGAGCCCCGTTTCCGCCTCGTAGCTCGAGATGAGGGATCCTTTCCCTGCTTCGTCGGGAAAGAGTTCCCGTCGCATCTCAAGAGGAGGCCCTCTCAACAGGAACGGCGAGAGGAACTCCAGGGTCGTGCCACCATTCCAAGAGTCCCCCAGATGTCTCAGTCCATTCCAGAGGAACCTCTTTTCCCTTCACCGGCTCGTCTTTCACACCGAGCATCGACTCACACCAAGGTGGCACGTGGCACAGCCCTGTGGGAAAGCCTCGTGCGAAAGCCTCGAGGGACAGCCTCGAGGGAAAGCCACAGATCCCTTGATCCACGTGACAGGAAGCGTGACACTATTGCTGCAGCTCGGGAGGAAAGCGCACGTGCATGCCCCCACACGAGACGAGGCCTGACTCCCCTGGGGAGACTCAGAAGCACCCCAAGATCCATGGCAACACTGGAGAGGAATCCTCAGGTTCCGGCCCCGACTCCACACAAGGACTGAGGCCCCGGCATGGACGGGAGAGGAATCCCGAGAGGTCCCCTAGCAACTCGCATGGGGACTGGCCTTTCCTGAGGCCACCAGAGCGGGTCCCTGAGGTCCCCGTCGTAACTCGAGTAGACCTGCCGCAACTCGAGAAAATCCAGGAGGTTCTCCCCTCCAGGCGAGATGAGGCCCATTTCCGCTGAGGCGTCTCGAGGCTGATCACACCTCACCTCTGGAACTTCGAAAGGGTTCTTCACACCCTTGGTGCAAATCAAGAAGTTCCCCGACCTAGCCGTCTCCACTCGAGAGGAATCACGAGGGTCCCGCCCACATCCAGAGGAGCCCCGTTTCCGCCTCGTAGCTCGAGATGAGGGATCCTTTCCCTGCTTCGTCGGGAAAGAGTTCCCGGCGTTCCCGTCGCATCTCAAGAGGAGGCCCTCTCAACAGGAACGGCGAGAGGAACTCCAGGGTCGTGCCACCATTCCAAGAGTCCCCAAGATGTCACAGTCCATTCCAGAGGAACCTCTTTTCCCTTCACCGGCTCGTCTTTCACGCCTAGGATCGACTCACACCAAGGTGGCACGTGGCACAGCCCTGTGGGAAAGCCTCGTGGGAAAGCCTCGAGGGACAGCCTCGAGGGAAAGCCACAGATCCCTTGATCCACGTGACAGGAAGCGTGACACTACTGCTACAGCTCGGGAGGAAAGCGCACGTGCATGCCCCCACTCGAGACGAGGCCTGACTCCCCTGGGGAGACTCACAAGCACCCCAAGATCCATGGCAACACTGGAGAGGAATCCTCAGGTTCCGGCCCCGACTCCACACAAGGACTGAGGCCCCGGCATGGACGGGAGAGGAATCCCGATGGGTCCCCTAGCAAATCGCATGGGGACTGGCCTTTCCTGAGGCCACCAGAGCGGGTCCCTGAGGTCCCCGTCGTAACTCGAAAAGACCTGCCGCAACTCGAGAAAATCCAGGAGGTTCTCCCCTCCAGGCGAGATGAGGCCCATTTCCGCTGAGGCGTCTCGAGGCTGATCACACCTCACCTCTGGAACTTCGCAAGGGTCCTTCACACCCTTGGTGCAAATCAAGAAGTTCCCCGACATACCCGTCTCCACTCGAGAGGAATCACGAGGGTCCCGCCCACATCCAGAGGAGCCCCGTTTCCGCCTCGTAGCTCGAGATGAGGGATCCTTTTCCTGCTTCGTCGGGAAAGAGTTCACGTCGCATCTCAAGAGGAGGCCCTCTCAACAGGAACGGCGAGAGGAACTCCAGGGTCGTGCCACCATTCCAAGAGTCCCCCAGATATCTCAGTCCATTCCAGAGGAACCTCTTTTCCCTTCACCGGCTCGTCTTTCACACCGAGGATCGACTCACACCAAGGTGGCACGTGGCACAGCCCTGTGGGAAAGCCTCGTGGGAAAGCCTCGAGGGACAGCCTCGAGGGAAAGCCACAGATCCCTTGGTCCACGTGACAGGAAGCGTGACACTACTGCTGCAGCTCGGGAGGAAAGCGCACGTGCATGCCCCCACACGAGACGAGGCCTGACTCCCCTGGGGAAACTCAGAAGCACCCCAAGATCCATGGCAACACTGGAGAGGAATCCTCAGGTTCCGGCCCCGACTCCACACAAGGACTGAGGCACCGGCATGGACGGGAGAGGAATCCCGAGAGGTCCCCTAGCAACTCGCATGGGGACTGGCCTTTCCTGAGGCCACCAGAGCGGGTCCCTGAGGTCCCCGTCGTAACTCGAGAAGACCTGCCGCAACTCGAGAAAATCCAGGAGGTTCTCCCCTCCAGGCGAGATGAGGCCCATTTCCGTTGAGGCGTCTCGAGGCTGATCACAGCTCACCTCTGGAACTTCGCAAGGGTCCTTCACACCCTTGGTGCAAATCAAGAAGTTCCCCGACCTAGCCGTCTCCACTCGAGAGGAATCACGAGGGTCCCGCCCACATCCAGAGGAGCCCCGTTTCCGCCTCGTAGCTCGAGATGAGGGATCCTTTCCCTGCTTCGTCGGGAAAGAGTTCCCGTCGCATCTCAAGAGGAGGCCCTCTCAACAGGAACGGCGAGAGGAACTCCAGGGTCGTGCCACCATTCCAAGAGTCCCCCAGATGTCTCAGTCCATTCCAGAGGAACCTCTTTTCCCTTCACCGGCTCGTCTTTCACACCGAGCATCGACTCACACCAAGGTGGCACGTGGCACAGCCCTGTGGGAAAGCCTCGTGCGAAAGCCTCGAGGGACAGCCTCGAGGGAAAGCCACAGATCCCTTGATCCACGTGACAGGAAGCGTGACACTATTGCTGCAGCTCGGGAGGAAAGCGCACGTGCATGCCCCCACACGAGACGAGGCCTGACTCCCCTGGGGAGACTCAGAAGCACCCCAAGATCCATGGCAACACTGGAGAGGAATCCTCAGGTTCCGGCCCCGACTCCACACAAGGACTGAGGCCCCGGCATGGACGGGAGAGGAATCCCGAGAGGTCCCCTAGCAACTCGCATGGGGACTGGCCTTTCCTGAGGCCACCAGAGCGGGTCCCTGAGGTCCCCGTCGTAACTCGAGTAGACCTGCCGCAACTCGAGAAAATCCAGGAGGTTCTCCCCTCCAGGCGAGATGAGGCCCATTTCCGCTGAGGCGTCTCGAGGCTGATCACACCTCACCTCTGGAACTTCGAAAGGGTTCTTCACACCCTTGGTGCAAATCAAGAAGTTCCCCGACCTAGCCGTCTCCACTCGAGAGGAATCACGAGGGTCCCGCCCACATCCAGAGGAGCCCCGTTTCCGCCTCGTAGCTCGAGATGAGGGATCCTTTCCCTGCTTCGTCGGGAAAGAGTTCCCGGCGTTCCCGTCGCATCTCAAGAGGAGGCCCTCTCAACAGGAACGGCGAGAGGAACTCCAGGGTCGTGCCACCATTCCAAGAGTCCCCAAGATGTCACAGTCCATTCCAGAGGAACCTCTTTTCCCTTCACCGGCTCGTCTTTCACGCCTAGGATCGACTCACACCAAGGTGGCACGTGGCACAGCCCTGTGGGAAAGCCTCGTGGGAAAGCCTCGAGGGACAGCCTCGAGGGAAAGCCACAGATCCCTTGATCCACGTGACAGGAAGCGTGACACTACTGCTACAGCTCGGGAGGAAAGCGCACGTGCATGCCCCCACTCGAGACGAGGCCTGACTCCCCTGGGGAGACTCAGAAGCACCCCAAGATCCATGGCAACACTGGAGAGGAATCCTCAGGTTCCGGCCCCGACTCCACACAAGGACTGAGGCCCCGGCATGGACGGGAGAGGAATCCCGATGGGTCCCCTAGCAAATCGCATGGGGACTGGCCTTTCCTGAGGCCACCAGAGCGGGTCCCTGAGGTCCCCGTCGTAACTCGAAAAGACCTGCCGCAACTCGAGAAAATCCAGGAGGTTCTCCCCTCCAGGCGAGATGAGGCCCATTTCCGCTGAGGCGTCTCGAGGCTGATCACACCTCACCTCTGGAACTTCGCAAGGGTCCTTCACACCCTTGGTGCAAATCAAGAAGTTCCCCGACATACCCGTCTCCACTCGAGAGGAATCACGAGGGTCCCGCCCACATCCAGAGGAGCCCCGTTTCCGCCTCGTAGCTCGAGATGAGGGATCCTTTTCCTGCTTCGTCGGGAAAGAGTTCACGTCGCATCTCAAGAGGAGGCCCTCTCAACAGGAACGGCGAGAGGAACTCCAGGGTCGTGCCACCATTCCAAGAGTCCCCCAGATGTCTCAGTCCATTCCAGAGGAACCTCTTTTCCCTTCACCGGCTCGTCTTTCACGCCGAGGATCGACTCACACCAAGGTGGCACGTGGCACAGCCCTGTGGGAAAGCCTCGTGGGAAAGCCTCGAGGGACAGCCTTGAGGGAAAGCCACAGATCCCTTGATCCACGTGACAGGAAGCGTGACACTACTGCTACAGCTCGGGAGGAAAGCGCACGTGCATGCCCCCACTCGAGACGAGGCCTGACTCCCCTGGGGAGACTCAGAAGCACCCCAAGATCCATGGCAACACTGGAGAGGAATCCTCAGGTTCCGGCCCCGACTCCACACAAGGACTGAGGCCCCGGCATGGACGGGAGAGGAATCCCGAGGGGTCCCCTAGCAACTCGCATGGGGACTGGCCTTTCCTGAGGCCACCTGAGCGGGTCCCTGAGGTCCCCGTCGTAACTCGAGAAGACCTGCCGCAACTCGAGAAAATCCAGGAGGTTCTCCCCTCCAGGCGAGATGAGGCCCATTTCCGCTGAGGCGTCTCGAGGCTGATCACACCTCACCTCTGGAACTTCGAAAGGGTCCTTCACACCCTTGGTGCAAATCAAGAAGTTCCCCGACCTAGCCGTCTCCACTCGAGAGGAATCACGAGGGTCCCGCCCACATCCAGAGGAGCCCCGTTTCCGCCTCGTAGCTCGAGATGAGGGATCCTTTCCCTGCTTCGTCGGGAAAGAGTTCCCGGCGTTCCCGTCGCATCTCAAGAGGAGGCCCTCTCAACAGGAACGGCGAGAGGAACTCCAGGGTCGTGCCACCATTCCAAGAGTCCCCCAGATGTCTCAGTCCATTCCAGAGGAACCTCTTTTCCCTTCACCGGCTCGTCTTTCACGCCGAGGATCGACTCACACGAAGGTGGCACGTGGCACAGCCCTGTGGGAAAGCCTCGTGTGAAAGCCTCGAGGGACAGCCTCGAGGGAAAGCCACAGATCCCTTGATCCACGTGACAGGAAGCATGACACTACTGCTGCAGCTCGGGAGGAAAGCGCACGTGCATGCCCCCACTCGAGACGAGGCCTGACTCCCCTGGGGAGACTCAGAAGCACCCCAAGATCCATGGCAACACTGGAGAGGAATCCTCAGGTTCCGGCCCCGACTCCACACAAGGACTGAGGCCCCGGCATGGACGGGAGAGGAATCCCAAGAGGTCCCCTAGCAACTCGCATGGGGACTGGCCTTTGCTGAGGCCACCAGAGCGGGTCCCTGAGGTCCCCGTCGTAACTCGAGAAGACCTGCCGCAACTCGAGAAAATCCAGGAGGTTCTCCCCTCCAGGCGAGATGAGGCCCATTTCCGCTGAGGCGTCTCGAGGCTGATCACACCTCACCTCTGGAACTTCGCAAGGGTCCTTCACACCCTTGGTGCAAATCAAGAAGTTCCCCGACCTAGCCGTCTCCACTCGAGAGGAATCACGAGGGTCCCGCCCACATCCAGAGGAGCACCGTTTCCGCCTCGTAGCTCGAGATGAGGGATCCTTTCCCTGCTTCGTCGGGAAAGAGTTCCCGGCGTTCCCGTCGCATCTCAAGACGAGGCCCTCTCAACAGGAACGGCGAGAGGAACTCCAGGGTCGTGCCACCATTCCAAGAGTCCCCCAGATGTCTCAGTCCATTCCAGAGGAACCTCTTTTCCCTTCACCGGCTCGTCTTTCACGCCGAGGATCGACTCACACCAAGGTGGCACGTGGCACAGCCCTGTGGGAAAGCCTCGTGCGAAAGCCTCGAGGGACAGCCTCGAGGGAAAGCCACAGATCCCTTGATCCACGTGACAGGAAGCGTGACACTACTGCTGCAACTCGGGAGGAAAGCGCACGTGCATGCCCCCACTCGAGACGAGGCCTGACTCCCCTGGGGAGACTCAGAAGCACCCCAAGATCAATGGCAACACTGGAGAGGAATCCTCAGGTTCCGGCCCCGACTCCACACAAGGACTGAGGCCCCGGCATGGACGGGAGAGGAATCCCGAGAGGTCCCCTAGCAACTCGCATGGGGACTCTCCTTTCCTGAGGCCACCAGAGTGGGTCCCTGAGGTCCCCGTCGTAACTCGAGAAGACCTGCCGCAACTCGAGAAAATCCAGGAGGTTCTCCCCTCCAGGCGAGATGAGGCCCATTTCCGCTGAGGCGTCTCGAGGCTGATCACACCTCACCTCTGGAACTTCGAAAGGGTCCTTCACACCCTTGGTGCAAATCCAGAAGTTCCCCGACGTAGCCGTCTTGACTCGAGAGGAATCACGAGGGTCCCGCCCACATCCAGAGGAGCCCCGTTTCAGCCTCGTAGCTCGAGATGAGGGATCCTTTCCCTGCTTCGTCGGGAAAGAGTTCCCGGCGTTCCCGTCGCATCTCAAGAGGAGGCCCTCTCAACAGGAACGGGGAGAGGAACTCCAGGGTCGTGCCACCATTTCAAGAGTCCCCCAGATGTCTCAGTCCATTCCAGAGGAACCTCTTTTCCCTTCAGCGGCTCGTCTTTTATGCTGAGGATCGACTCACACCAAGGTGGCACGTGGCACAGCCCTTTGGGAAAGCCTCGAGGGAAAGCCACATATCCCTTGATCCACGTGACAGGAAGCGTGACACTACTGCTACAGCTCGGGAGGAAAGCGCACGTGCATGCCCCCACTCGAGACGAGGCCTGACTCCCCTGGGGAGACTCAGAAGCACCCCAAGATCCATGGCAACACTGGAGAGGAATCCTCAGGTTCCGGCCCCGACTCCACACAAGGTCTTAGGCCTCGGCATGGACGGGAGGGGAATCCCGAGATGGCCCCTAGCAACTCGAATGGGGACTGGCCTTTCCTGAGGCCACCAGAGCGGGTCCCTGAGGTCCCCATCGTAACTCGAGAAGACCTACCGCAACTCGAGAAAATCCAGGAGGTTCTCCCCTCCAGGCGAGATGAGGCCCATTTCCGCTGAGGCGTCTCGAGGCTGATCACACCTCACCTCTGGAACTTCGAAAGGGTCCTTCACACCCTTGGTGCAAATCAAGAAGTTCCCCGACCTAGCCGTCTCCACTCGAGAGGAATCACGAGGGTCCCGCCCACTTCCAGAGGAGCCCCGTTTCCGCCTCGTAGCTCGAGATGAGGGATCCTTTCCCTGCTTCGTCGGGAAGGAGTTCCCGGCGTTCCCGTCGCATCTCAAGAGGAGGCCCTCTCAACAGGAACGGCGAGAGGAACTCCAGGGTCGTGCCACCATTCCAAGAGTCCCCCAGATGTCTCAGTCCATTCCAGAGGAACCTCTTTTCCCTTCACCGGCTCGTCTTTCACGCCGAGGATCGACTCACACCAAGGTGGCACGTGGCACAGCCCTGTGGGAAAGCCTCGTGGGAAAGCCTCGAGGGACAGCCTCGAGGGAAAGCCACAGATCCCTTGATCCACGTGACAGGAAGCGTGACACTACTGCTGCAGCTCGGGAGGAAAGCGCACGTGCATGCCCCCACTCGAGACGAGGCCTGACTCCCCTGGGGAGACTCAGAAGCACCCCAAGATCCATGGCAACACTGGAGAGGAATCCTCAGGTTCCGGCCCCGACTCTACACAAGGACTGAGGCCCCGGCATGGACGGGAGAGGAATCCCGAGGGGTCCCCTAGCAACTCGCATGGGGACTGGCCTTTCCTGAGGCCACCAGAGCGGGTCCCTGAGGTCCCCGTCGTAACTCGAGAAGACCTGCCGCAACTCGAGAAAATCCAGGAGGTTCTCCCCTCCAGGCGAGATGAGGCCCATTTCCGTTGAGGCGTCTCGAGGCTGATCACAGCTCACCTCTGGAACTTCGCAAGGGTCCTTCACACCCTTGGTGCAAATCAAGAAGTTCCCCGACCTAGCCGTCTCCACTCGAGAGGAATCACGAGGGTCCCGCCCACATCCAGAGGAGCCCCGTTTCCGCCTCGTAGCTCGAGATGAGGGATCCTTTCCCTGCTTCGTCGGGAAAGAGTTCCCGTCGCATCTCAAGAGGAGGCCCTCTCAACAGGAACGGCGAGAGGAACTCCAGGGTCGTGCCACCATTCCAAGAGTCCCCCAGATGTCTCAGTCCATTCCAGAGGAACCTCTTTTCCCTTCACCGGCTCGTCTTTCACACCGAGCATCGACTCACACCAAGGTGGCACGTGGCACAGCCCTGTGGGAAAGCCTCGTGCGAAAGCCTCGAGGGACAGCCTCGAGGGAAAGCCACAGATCCCTTGATCCACGTGACAGGAAGCGTGACACTATTGCTGCAGCTCGGGAGGAAAGCGCACGTGCATGCCCCCACACGAGACGAGGCCTGACTCCCCTGGGGAGACTCAGAAGCACCCCAAGATCCATGGCAACACTGGAGAGGAATCCTCAGGTTCCGGCCCCGACTCCACACAAGGACTGAGGCCCCGGCATGGACGGGAGAGGAATCCCGAGAGGTCCCCTAGCAACTCGCATGGGGACTGGCCTTTCCTGAGGCCACCAGAGCGGGTCCCTGAGGTCCCCGTCGTAACTCGAGAACACCTGCCGCAACTCGAGAAAATCCAGGAGGTTCTCCCCTCCAGGCGAGATGAGGCCCATTTCCGCTGAGGCGTCTCGAGGCTGATCACACCTCACCTCTGGAACTTCGAAAGGGTTCTTCACACCCTTGGTGCAAATCAAGAAGTTCCCCGACCTAGCCGTCTCCACTCGAGAGGAATCACGAGGGTCCCGCCCACATCCAGAGGAGCCCCGTTTCCGCCTCGTAGCTCGAGATGAGGGATCCTTTCCCTGCTTCGTCGGGAAAGAGTTCCCGGCGTTCCCGTCGCATCTCAAGAGGAGGCCCTCTCAACAGGAACGGCGAGAGGAACTCCAGGGTCGTGCCACCATTCCAAGAGTCCCCAAGATGTCACAGTCCATTCCAGAGGAACCTCTTTTCCCTTCACCGGCTCGTCTTTCACGCCTAGGATCGACTCACACCAAGGTGGCACGTGGCACAGCCCTGTGGGAAAGCCTCGTGGGAAAGCCTCGAGGGACAGCCTCGAGGGAAAGCCACAGATCCCTTGATCCACGTGACAGGAAGCGTGACACTACTGCTACAGCTCGGGAGGAAAGCGCACGTGCATGCCCCCACTCGAGACGAGGCCTGACTCCCCTGGGGAGACTCAGAAGCACCCCAAGATCCATGGCAACACTGGAGAGGAATCCTCAGGTTCCGGCCCCGACTCCACACAAGGACTGAGGCCCCGGCATGGACGGGAGAGGAATCCCGATGGGTCCCCTAGCAAATCGCATGGGGACTGGCCTTTCCTGAGGCCACCAGAGCGGGTCCCTGAGGTCCCCGTCGTAACTCGAAAAGACCTGCCGCAACTCGAGAAAATCCAGGAGGTTCTCCCCTCCAGGCGAGATGAGGCCCATTTCCGCTGAGGCGTCTCGAGGCTGATCACACCTCACCTCTGGAACTTCGCAAGGGTCCTTCACACCCTTGGTGCAAATCAAGAAGTTCCCCGACATACCCGTCTCCACTCGAGAGGAATCACGAGGGTCCCGCCCACATCCAGAGGAGCCCCGTTTCCGCCTCGTAGCTCGAGATGAGGGATCCTTTTCCTGCTTCGTCGGGAAAGAGTTCACGTCGCATCTCAAGAGGAGGCCCTCTCAACAGGAACGGCGAGAGGAACTCCAGGGTCGTGCCACCATTCCAAGAGTCCCCCAGATATCTCAGTCCATTCCAGAGGAACCTCTTTTCCCTTCACCGGCTCGTCTTTCACACCGAGGATCGACTCACACCAAGGTGGCACGTGGCACAGCCCTGTGGGAAAGCCTCGTGGGAAAGCCTCGAGGGACAGCCTCGAGGGAAAGCCACAGATCCCTTGGTCCACGTGACAGGAAGCGTGACACTACTGCTGCAGCTCGGGAGGAAAGCGCACGTGCATGCCCCCACACGAGACGAGGCCTGACTCCCCTGGGGAAACTCAGAAGCACCCCAAGATCCATGGCAACACTGGAGAGGAATCCTCAGGTTCCGGCCCCGACTCCACACAAGGACTGAGGCACCGGCATGGACGGGAGAGGAATCCCGAGAGGTCCCCTAGCAACTCGCATGGGGACTGGCCTTTCCTGAGGCCACCAGAGCGGGTCCCTGAGGTCCCCGTCGTAACTCGAGAAGACCTGCCGCAACTCGAGAAAATCCAGGAGGTTCTCCCCTCCAGGCGAGATGAGGCCCATTTCCGCTGAGGCGTCTCGAGGCTGATCAAACCTCACCTCTGGAACTTCGAAAGGGTCCTTCACACCCTTGGTGCAAATCCAGAAGTTCCCCGACCTAGCCGTCTCCACTCGAGAGGAATCACGAGGGTCCCGCCCACATCCAGAGGAGCCCCGTTTCCGCCTCGTAGCTCGAGATGAGGGATCCTTTCCCTGCTTCGTCGGGAAAGAGTTCCCGGCGTTCCCGTCGCATCTCAAGAGGAGGCCCTCTCAACAGGAACGGCGAGAGGAACTCCAGGGTCGTGCCACCATTCCAAGAGTCCCCCAGATGTCTCAGTCCATTCCAGAGGAACCTCTTTTCCCTTCACCGGCTCATCTTTCACGCCGAGGATCGACTCCCACCAAGGTGGCACGTGGCACAGCCCTGTGGGAAAGCCTCGTGGGAAAGCCTCGAGGGACAGCCTCGAGGGAAAGCCACAGATCCCTTGATCCACGTGACAGGAAGCGTGACACTACTGCTGCAGCTCGGGAGGAAAGCGCACGTGCATGCCCCCACTCGAGACGAGGCCTGACTCCCCTGGGGAGACTCAGAAGCACCCCAAGATCCATGGCAACACTGGAGAGGAATCCTCAGGTTCCGGCCCCGAATCCACACAAGGACTGAGGCCCCGGCATGGACGGGAGAGGAATCCCGAGAGGTCCCCTAGGAACTCGCATGGGGACTGGCCTTTCCTGAGGCCACCAGAGCGGGTCCCTGAGGTCCCCGTCGTAACTCGAGAAGACCTGCCGCAACTCGAGAAAATCCAGGAGGTTCTCCCCTCCAGGCGAGATGAGGCCCATTTCCGCTGAGGCGTCTCGAGGCTGATCACACCTCACCTCTGGAACTTCGAAAGGGTCCTTCACACCCTTGGTGCAAACCAAGAAGTTCCCCGACCTAGCCGTCTCCACTCGAGAGGAATCACGAGGGTCCCGCCCACATCCAGAGGAGCCCCGTTTCCACCTCGTAGCTCGAGATGAGGGATCCTTTCCCTGCTTCGTCGGGAAAGAGTTCCCGGCGTTCCCGTCGCATCTCAAGAGGAGGCCCTCTCAACAGGAACGGCGAGAGGAACTCCAGGGTCGTGCCACCATTCCAAGAGTCCCCAAGATGTCACAGTCCATTCCAGAGGAACCTCTTTTCCCTTCACCGGCTCGTCTTTCACGCCTAGGATCGACTCACACCAAGGTGGCACGTGGCACAGCCCTGTGGGAAAGCCTCGTGGGAAAGCCTCGAGGGACAGCCTCGAGGGAAAGCCACAGATCCCTTGATCCACGTGACAGGAAGCGTGACACTACTGCTACAGCTTGGGAGGAAAGCGCACGTGCATGCCCCCACTCGAGACGAGGCCTGACTCCCCTGGGGAGACTCAGAAGCACCCCAAGATCCATGGCAACACTGGAGAGGAATCCTCAGGTTCCGGCCCCGACTCCACACAAGGACTGAGGCCCCGGCATGGACGGGAGAGGAATCCCGAGGGGTCCCCTAGCAACTCGCATGGGGACTGGCCTTTCCTGAGGCCAGCAGAGCGGGTCCCTGAGGTCCCCGTCGTAACTCGAGAAGACCTGCCGCAACTCGAGAAAATCCAGGAGGTTCTCCCCTCCAGCCGAGATGAGGCCCATTTCCGCTGAGGCGTCTCGAGGCTGATCACACCTCACCTCTGGAACTTCGCAAGGGTCCTTCACACCCTTGGTGCAAATCAAGAAGTTCCCCGACATACCCGTCTCCACTCGAGAGGAATCACGAGGGTCCCGCCCACATCCAGAGGAGCCCCGTTTCCGCCTCGTAGCTCGAGATGAGGGATCCTTTCCCTGCTTCGTCGGGAAAGAGTTCCCGTCGCATCTCAAGAGGAGGCCCTCTCAACAGGAACGGCGAGAGGAACTCCAGGGTCGTGCCACCATTCCAAGAGTCCCCCAGATGTCTCAGTCCATTCCAGAGGAACCTCTTTTCCCTTCACCGGCTCGTCTTTCACGCCGAGGATCGACTCACACCAAGGTGGCACGTGGCACAGCACTGTGGGAAAGCCTCCTGCGAAAGCCTCGAGGGACAGCCTCGAGGGAAAGCCACAGATCCCTTGATCCACGTGACAGGAAGCGTGACACTACTGCTGCAACTCGGGAGGAAAGCGCACGTGCATGCCCCCACTCGAGACGAGGCCTGACTCCCCTGGGGAGACTCAGAAGCACCCCAAGATCCATGGCAACACTGGAGAGGAATCCTCAGGTTCTGGCCCCGAATCCACACAAGGACTGAGGCCCCGGCATGGACGGGAGAGGAATCCCGAGAGGTCCCCTAGCAACTCGCATGGGGACTGGCCTTTCCTGAGGCCACCAGAGCGGGTCCCTGAGGTCCCCGTCGTAACTCGAGAAGACCTGCCGCAACTCGAGAAAATCCAGGAGGTTCTCCCCTCCAGGCGAGATGAGGCCCATTTCCGCTGAGGCGTCTCGAGGCTGATCACACCTCACCTCTGGAACTTCGAAAGGGTCCTTCACACCCTTGGTGCAAATCAAGAAGTTCCCCGACCTAGCCGTCTCCACTCGAGAGGAATCACGAGGGTCCCGCCCACTTCCAGAGGAGCCCCGTTTCCGCCTCGTAGCTCGAGATGAGGGATCCTTTCCCTGCTTCGTCGGGAAAGAGTTCCCGGCGTTCCCGTCGCATCTCAAGAGGAGGCCCTCTCAACAGGAACGGCGAGAGGAACTCCAGGGTCGTGCCACCATTCCAAGAGTCCCCCAGATGTCTCAGTCCATTCCAGAGGAACCTCTTTTCCCTTCACCGGCTCGTCTTTCACGCCGAGGATCGACTCACACGAAGGTGGCACGTGGCACAGCCCTGTGGGAAAGCCTCGTGTGAAAGCCTCGAGGGACAGCCTCGAGGGAAAGCCACAGATCCCTTGATCCACGTGACAGGAAGCGTGACACTACTGCTGCAGCTCGGGAGGAAAGCGCACGTGCATGCCCCCACTCGAGACGAGGCCTGACTCCCCTGGGGAGACTCAGAAGCACCCCAAGATCCATGGCAACACTGGAGAGGAATCCTCAGGTTCCGGCCCCGACTCCACACAAGGACTGAGGCCCCGGCATGGACGGGAGAGGAATCCCGAGAGGTCCCCTAGCAACTCGCATGGGGACTGGCCTTTCCTGAGGCCACCAGAGCGGGTCCCTGAGGTCCCCGTCGTAACTCGAGAAGACCTGCCGCAACTCGAGAAAATCCAGGAGGTTCTCCCCTCCAGGCGAGATGAGGCCCATTTCCGTTGAGGCGTCTCGAGGCTGATCACACCTCACCTCTGGAACTTCGCAAGGGTCCTTCACACCCTTGGTGCAAATCAAGAAGTTCCCCGACATACCCGTCTCCACTCGAGAGGAATCACGAGGGTCCCGCCCACATCCAGAGGAGCCCCGTTTCCGCCTCGTAGCTCGAGATGAGGGATCCTTTCCCTGCTTCGTCGGGAAAGAGTTCCCGGCGTTCCCGTCGCATCTCAAGAGGAGGCCCTCTCAACAGGAACGGCGAGAGGAACTCCAGGGTCGTGCCACCATTCCAAGAGTCCCCCAGATGTCTCAGTCCATTCCAGAGGAACCTCTTTTCCCTTCACCGGCTCGTCTTTCACACCGAGGATCGACTCACACCAAGGTGGCACGTGGCACAGCCCTGTGGGAAAGCCTCGTGGGAAAGCCTCGAGGGACAGCCTCGAGGGAAAGCCACAGATCACTTGATCCACGTGACAGGAAGCATGACACTACTGCTGCAGCTCGGGAGGAAAGCGCACGTGCATGCCCCCACACGAGACGAGGCCTGACTCACCTGGGGAAACTCAGAAGCACCCCAAGATCCATGGCAACACTGGAGAGGAATCCTCAGGTTCGGGCCCCGACTCCACACAAGGACTGAGGCCCCGGCATGGACGGTAGAGGAATCCCGAGAGGTCCCCTAGCAACTCGAATGGGGACTGGCCTTTCCTGAGGCCACCAGAGCGGGTCCCTGAGGTCCCCGTCGTAACTCGAGAAGACCTGCCGCAACTCGAGAAAATCCAGGACGTTCTCCCCTCCAGGCGAGATGAGGCCCATTTCCGCTGAGGCGTCTCGAGGCTGATCACACCTCACCTCTGGAACTTCAAAAGGGTCCTTCACACCCTTGGTGCAAATCCAGAAGTTCCCCGACCTAGCCGTCTCCACTCGAGAGGAATCACGAGGGTCCCGCCCACATCCAGAGGAGCCCCGTTTCCGCCTCGTAGCTCGAGATGAGGGATCCTTTCCCTGCTTCGTCGGGAAAGAGTTCCCGGCGTTCCCGTCGCATCTCAAGAGGAGGCCCTCTCAACAGGAACGGCGAGAGGAACTCCAGGGTCGTGCCACCATTCCAAGAGTCCCCCAGATGTCTCAGTCCATTCCAGAGGAACCTCTTTTCCCTTCACCGGCTCATCTTTCACGCCGAGGATCGACTCACACCAAGGTGGCACGTGGCACAGCCCTGTGGGAAAGCCTCGTGGGAAAGCCTCGAGGGACAGCCTCGAGGGAAAGCCACAGATCCCTTGATCCACGTGACAGGAAGCGTGACACTACTGCTGCAGCTCGGGAGGAAAGCGCACGTGCATGCCCCCACTCGAGACGAGGCCTGACTCCCCTGGGGAGACTCAGAAGCACCCCAAGATCCATGGCAACACTGGAGAGGAATACTCAGGTTCCGGCCCCGACTCCACACAAGGACTGAGGCCCCGGCATGGACGGGAGAGGAATCCCGAGAGGTCCCCTAGGAACTCGCATGGGGACTGGCCTTTCCTGAGGCCACCAGAGCGGGTCCCTGAGGTCCCCGTCGTAACTCGAGAAGACCTGCCGCAACTCGAGAAAATCCAGGAGGTTCTCCCCTCCAGGCGAGATGAGGCCCATTTCCGCTGAGGCGTCTCGAGGCTGATCACACCTCACCTCTGGAACTTCGAAAGGGTCCTTCACACCCTTGGTGCAAATCAAGAAGTTCCCCGACCTAGCCGTCTCCACTCGAGAGGAATCACGAGGGTCCCGCCCACATCCAGAGGAGCCCCGTTTCCACCTCGTAGCTCGAGAGGAGGGATCCCTTCCCTGCTTCGTCGGGAAAGAGTTCCCGGCGTTCCCGTCGCATCTCAAGAGGAGGCCCTCTCAACAGGAACGGCGAGAGGAACTCCAGGGTCGTGCCACCATTCCAAGAGTCCCCCAGATGTCTCAGTCCATTCCAGAGGAACCTCTTTTCCCTTCACCGGCTCATCTTTCACGCCGAGGATCGACTCCAACCAAGGTGGCATGTGGCACAGCCCTGTGGGAAAGCCTCGTGGGAAAGCCTCGAGGGACAGCCTCGAGGGAAAGCCACAGATCCCTTGATCCACGTGACAGGAAGCGTGACACTACTGCTGCAGCTCGGGAGGAAAGCGCACGTGCATGCCCCCACTCGAGACGAGGCCTGACTCCCCTGGGGAGACTCAGAAGCACCCCAAGATCCATGGCAACACTGGAGAGGAATCCTCAGGTTCCGGCCCCGACTCCACACAAGGACTGAGGCCCCGGCATGGACGGGAGAGGAATCCCGAGAGGTCCCCTAGCAACTCGCATGGGGACTGGCCTTTCCTGAGGCCACCAGAGCGGGTCCCTGAGGTCCCCGTCGTAACTCGAGAAGACCTGCCGCAACTCGAGAAAATCCAGGAGGTTCTCCCCTCCAGGCGAGATGAGGCCCGTTTCCGCTGAGGCGTCTCGAGGCTGATCACACCTCACCTCTGGAACTTCGAAAGGGTCCTTCACACCCTTGGTGCAAATCAAGAAGTTCCCCGACCTAGCCGTCTCCACTCGAGAGGAATCACGAGGGTCCCGCCCACTTCCAGAGGAGCCCCGTTTCCGCCTCGTAGCTCGAGATGAGGGATCCTTTCCCTGCTTCTTCGGGAAAGAGTTCCCGTCGCATCTCAAGAGGAGGCCCTCTCAACAGGAACGGCGAGAGGAACTCCAGGGTCGTGCAACCATTCCAAGAGTCCCCAGATGTCTCAGTCCATTCCAGAGGAACCTCTTTTCCCTTCACCGGCTCGTCTTTCACGCCGAGGATCGACTCACACCAAGGTGGCACGTGGCACAGCCCTGTGGGAAAGCCTCGTGCGAAAGCCTCGAGGGACAGCCTCGAGGGAAAGCCACAGATCCCTTGATCCACGTGACAGGAAGCGTGACACTACTGCTGCAACTCGGGAGGAAAGCGCACGTGCATGCCCCCACTCGAGACGAGGCCTGACTCCCCTGGGGAGACTCAGAAGCACCCCAAGATCCATGGCAACACTGGAGAGGAATCCTCAGGTTCCGGCCCCGACTCCACACAAGGACTGAGGCCCCGGCATGGACGGGAGAGGAATCCCGAGGGGTCCCCTAGCAACTCGCATGGGGACTGGCCTTTCCTGAGGCCACCAGATCGGGTCCCTGAGGTCCCCGTCGTAACTCGAGAAGACCTGCCACAACTCGAGAAAATCCAGGAGGTTATCCCCTCCAGGCGAGATGAGGCCCATTTCTGCTGAGGCGTCTCGAGGCTGATCACACCTAACCTCTGGAACTTCGAAAGGGTCCTTCACACCCTTGGTGCAAATCAAGAAGTTCCCCGACCTAGCCGTCTCCACTCGAGAGGAATCACGAGGGTCCCGCCCACATCCAGAGGAGCCCCGTTTCCGCCTCGTAGCTCGAGATGAGGGATCCTTTCCCTGCTTCGTCGGGAAAGAGTTCCCGGCGTTCCCGTCGCATCTCAAGAGGAGGCCCTCTCAACAGGAACGGCGAGAGGAACTCCAGGGTCGTGCCACCATTCCAAGAGTCCCCCAGATGTCTCAGTCCATTCCAGAGGAACCTCTTTTCCCTTCACCGGCTCGTCTTTCACGCCGAGGATCGACTCACACCAAGGTGGCACGTGGCACAGCCCTGTGGGAAAGCCTCGTGGGAAAGCCTCGAGGGACAGCCTCGAGGGAAAGCCACAGATCCCTTCATCCACGTGACAGGAAGCGTGACACTACTGCTGCAGCTCGGGAGGAAAGCGCACGTGCATGCCCCCACTCGAGACGAGGCCTCACTCCCCTGGGGAGACTCAGAAGCACCCCAAGATCCATGGCAACACTGGAGAGGAATCCTCAGGTTCCGGCCCCGACTCCACACAAGGACTGAGGCCCCGGCATGGACGGGAGAGGAATCCCAAGAGGTCCCCTAGCAACTCGCATGGGGACTGGCCTTTCCTGAGGCCACCAGAGCGGGTCCCTGAGGTCCCCGTCGTAACTCGAGAAGACCTGCCACAACTCGAGAAAATCCAGGAGGTTCTCCCCTCCAGGCGAGATGAGGCCCATTTCCGCTGAGGCGTCTCGAGGCTGATCACACCTCACCTCTGGAACTTCGAAAGGGTCCTTCACACCCTTGGTGCAAATCAAGAAGTTCCCCGACCTAGCCGTCTCCACTCGAGAGGAATCACGAGGGTCCCGCCCACATCCAGAGAAGCCCCGTTTCCGCCTCGTAGCTCGAGATGAGGGATCCTTTCCCTGCTTCGTCGGGAAAGAGTTCCTGGCGTTCCCGTCGCATCTCAAGAGGAGGCCCTCTCAACAGGAACGGCGAGAGGAACTCAAGGGTCGTGCCACCATTCCAAGAGTCCCCCAGATGTCTCAGTCCATTCCAGAGGAACCTCTTTTCCCTTCACCGGCTCGTCTTTCACGCCGAGGATCGACTCACACCAAGGTGGCACGTGGCACAGCCGTGTGGGAAAGCCTCGTGGGAAAGCCTCGAGGGACAGCCTCGAGGGAAAGCCACAGATCCCTTGATCCACGTGACAGGAAGCGTGACACTACTGCTGCAGCTCGGGAGGAAAGCGCACGTGCATGCCCCCACTCGAGACGAGGCCTGACTCCCCTGGGGAGACTCAGAAGCACCCCAAGATCCATGGCAACACTGGAGAGGAATCCTCAGGTTCCGGCCCCGACTCCACACAAGGACTGAGGCCCCGGCATGGACGGGAGAGGAATCCCGAGAGGTCCCTTAGCAACTCGCATGGGGACTGGCCTTTCCTGAGGCCACCAGAGCGGGTCCCTGAGGTCCCCGTCGTAACTCGAGAAGACCTGCCGCAACTCGAGAAAATCCAGGAGGTTCTCCCCTCCAGGCGAGATGAGGCCCATTTCGGCTGAGGCGTCTCGAGGCTGATCACACCTCACCTCTGGAACTTCGAAAGGGTCCTACACACCCTTGGTGCAAATCAAGAAGTTCCCCGACCTAGCCGTCTCCACTCGAGAGGAATCACGAGGGTCCCGCCCACATCCAGAGGAGCCCCGTTTCCGCCTCGTAGCTCGAGATGAGGGATCCTTTCCCTGCTTCGTCGGGAAAGAGTTCCCGGCGTTCCCGTCGCATCTCAAGAGGAGGCCCTCTCAACAGGAACGGCGAGAGGAACTTCAGGGTCGTGCCACCATTCCAAGAGTCCCCCAGATGTCTCAGTCCATTCCAGAGAAACCTCTTTTCCCTTCACCGGCTCGTCTTTCACGCCGAGGATCGACTCACACCAAGGTGGCACGTGGCACAGCCGTGTGGGAAAGCCTCGTGGGAAAGCCTCGAGGGACAGCCTCGAGGGAAAGCCACAGATCCCTTGATCCACGTGACAGGAAGCGTGACACTACTGCTGCAGCTCGGGAGGAAAGCGCACGTGCATGCCCCCACTCGAGACGAGGCCTGACTCCCCTGGGGAGACTCAGAAGCACCCCAAGATCCATGGCAACACTGGAGAGGAATCCTCAGGTTCCGGCCCCGACTCCACACAAGGACTGAGGCCCCGGCATGGACGGGAGAGGAATCCCGAGAGGTCCCCTTGCAACTCGCATGGGGACTGGCCTTTCCTGAGGCCACCAGAGCGGGTCCCTGTGGTCTCCGTCGTAATTCGAGACGACCTGCCGCAACTCGAGAAAATCCAGGAGGTTCTCCCCTCCAGGCGAGATGAGGCCCATTTCCGATGTGGCGTCTCGAGGCTGATCACACCTCACCTCTGGAACTTCGAAAGGGTCCTTCACACCCTTGGTGCAAATCAAGAAGTTCCCCGACATACCCGTCTCCACTCGAGAGGAATCACGAGGGTCCCGCCCACATCCAGAGGAGCCCCGTTTCCGCCTCGTAGCTCGAGATGAGGGATCCTTTCCCTGCTTCGTCGGGAAAGAGTTCCCGGCGTTCCCGTCGCATCTCAAGAGGAGGCCCTCTCAACAGGAACGGCGAGAGGTACTCCAGGGTCGTGCCACCATTCCAAGAGTCCCCCAGATGTCTCAGTCCATTCCAGAGGAACCTCTTTTCCCTTCACCGGCTCGTCTTTCACGCCGAGGATCGACTCACACCAAGGTGGCACGTGGCACAGCCCTGTGGGAAAGCCTCGTGGGAAAGCCTAGAGGGACAGCCTCGAGGGAAAGCCACAGATCCCTTGATCCACGTGACAGGAAGCGTGACACTACTGCTGCAGCTCGGGAGGAAAGCGCACGTGCATGCCCCCACTCGAGACGAGGCCTGACTCCCCTGGGGAGACTCGGAAGCACCCCAAGGTCCATGGCAACACTGGAGAGGAATCCTCAGGTTTCGGCCCCGACTCCACACAAGGACTGAGGCCCCGGCATGGACGGGAGAGGAATCCCGAGAGGTCCCCTTGCAACTCGCATGGGGACTGGCCTTTGCTGAGGCCACCAGAGCGGGTCCCTGAGGTCCCCGTCGTAACTCGAGAAGACCTGCCGCAACTCGAGAAAATCCAGGAGGTTCACCCCTCCAGGCGAGATGAGGCCCATTTCCGCTGAGGCGTCTCGAGGCTGATCACACCTCACCTCTGGAACTTCGAAAGGGTCCTTCACACCCTTGGTGCAAATCAAGAAGTTCCCCGACATACCCGTCTCCACTCGAGAGGAATCACGAGGGTCCCGCCCACATCCAGAGGAGCCCCGTTTCCGCCTCGTAGCTCGAGATGAGGGATCCTTTCCCTGCTTCGTCGGGAAAGAGTTCCCGGCGTTCCCGTCGCATCTCAAGAGGAGGCCCTCTCAACAGGAACGGCGAGAGGAACTCCAGGGTCGTGCCACCATTCCAAGAGTCCCCCAGATGTCTCAGTCCATTCCAGAGGAACCTCTTTTCCCTTCACCGGCTCGTCTTTCATGCCGAGGATCGACTCACACCAAGGTGGCACGTGGCACAGCCCTGTGGGAAAGCCTCGTGGGAAAGCCTCGAGGGACAGCCTCGAGGGAAAGCCACAGATCCCTTGATCCACGTGACAGGAAGCGTGACACTACTGCTGCAGCTCGGGAGGAAAGCGCACGTGCATGCCCCCACTCGAGACGAGGCCTGACTCCCCTGGGGAGACTCAGAAGCACCCCAAGATCCATGGCAACACTGGAGAGGAATCCTCAGGTTCCGGCCCCGACTCCACACAAGGACTGAGGCCCCGGCATGGACGGGAGAGGAAGCCCGAGAGGTCCCCTAGCAACTCTCATGGGGACTGGCCTTTCCTGAGGCCACCAGAGCGGGTCCCTGAGGTCCCCGTCGTAACTCGAGAAGACCTGCCGCAACTCGAGAAAATCCAGGAGGTTCTCCCCTCCAGGCGATATGAGGCCCATTTCCGATGAGGCGTCTCGAGGCTGATCACACCTCACCTCTGGAACTTCGAAAGGGTCCTTCACACCCTTGGTGCAAATCAAGAAGTTCCCCGACATAGCCGTCTCCACTCGAGAGGAATCACGAGGGTCCCGTCCACATCCAGAGGAGCCCTGTTTCCGCCTCGTAGCTCGAGATGAGGGATCCTTTCCCTACTTCGTCGGGAAAGAGTTCCCGGCGTTCCCGTCGCATCTCAAGAGGAAGCCCTCTCAACAGGAACGGCGAGAGGAACTCCAGGGTCGTGCCACCATTCCAAGAGTCCCCCAGATGTCTCAGTCCATTCCAGAGGAACCTCTTTTCCCTTCACCGGCTCGTCTTTCACGCCGAGGATCGACTCACACCAAGGTGGCACGTGGCACAGCCGTGTGGGAAAGCCTCGTGGGAAAGCCTCGAGGGACAGCCTCGAGGGAAAGCCACAGATCCCTTGATCCACGTGACAGGAAGCGTGACACTACTGCTGCAGCTCGGGAGGAAAGCGCACGTGCATGCCCCCACTCGAGACGAGGCCTGACTCCCCTGGGGAGACTCAGAAGCACCCCAAGATCCATGGCAACACTGGAGAGGAATCCTCAGGTTCCGGCCCCGACTCCACACAAGGACTGAGGCCCCGGCATGGACGGGAGAGGAATCCCGAGAGGTCCCCTAGCAACTCGCATGGGGACTGGCCTTTCCTGAGGCCACCAGAGCGGGTCCCTGAGGTCCCCGTCGTAACTCGAGAAGACCTGCCGCAACTCGAGAAAATCCAGGAGGTTCTCCCCTCCAGGCGAGATGAGGCCCATTTCCGCTGAGGCGTCTCGAGGCTGATCACACCTCACCTCTGGAACTTCGAAAGGGTCCTCCACACCCTTGGTGCAAATCAAGAAGTTCCCCGACATACCCGTCTCCACTCGAGAGGAATCACGAGGGTCCCGCCCACATCCAGAGGAGCCCCGTTTCCGCCTCGTAGCTCGAGATGAGGGATCCTTTCCCTGCTTCGTCGGGAAAGAGTTCCCGGCCTTCCCGTCGCATCTCAAGAGGAGGCCCTCTCAACAGGAACGGCGAGAGGTACTCCAGGGTCGTGCCACCATTCCAAGAGTCCCCCAGATGTCTCAGTCCATTCCAGAGGAACCTCTTTTCCCTTCACCGGCTCGTCTTTCACGCCGAGGATCGACTCACACCAAGGTGGCACGTGGCACAGCCCTGTGGGAAAGCCTCGTGGGAAAGCCTCGAGGGACAGCCTCGAGGGAAAGCCACAGATCCCTTGATCCACGTGACAGGAAGCGTGACACTACTGCTGCAGCTCGGGAGGAAAGCGCACGTGCATGCCCCCACTCGAGACGAGGCCTGACTCCCCTGGGGAGTCTCAGAAGCACCCCAAGGTCCATGGCAACACTAGGGAGGAATCCTCAGGTTTCGGCCCCGACTCCACACAAGGACTGAGGCCCCGGCATGGACGGGAGAGGAATCCCGAGAGGTCCCCTTGCAACTCGCTTGGGGACTGGCCTTTGCTGAGGCCACCAGAGCGGGTCCCTGAGGTCCCCGTCGTAACTGGAGAAGACCTGCCGCAACTCGAGAAAATCCAGGAGGTTCACCCCTCCAGGCGAGATGAGGCCCATTTCCGCTGAGGCGTCTCGAGGCTGATCACACCTCACCTCTGGAACTTCGAAAGGCTCCTTCACACCCTTGGTGCAAATCAAGAAGTTCCCCGACATACCCGTCTCCACTCGAGAGGAATCACGAGGGTCCCGCCCACATCCAGAGGAGCCCCGTTTCCGCCTCGTAGCTCGAGATGAGGGATCCTTTCCCTGCTTCGTCGGGAAAGAGTTCCCGGCGTTCCCGTCGCATCTCAAGAGGAGGCCCTCTCAACAGGAACGGCGAGAGGAACTCCAGGGTCGTGCCACCATTCCAAGAGTCCCCCAGATGTCTCAGTCCATTCCAGAGGAACCTCTTTTCCCTTCACCGGCTCGTCTTTCATGCCGAGGATCGACTCACACCAAGGTGGCACGTGGCACAGCCCTGTGGGAAAGCCTCGTGGGAAAGCCTCGAGGGACAGCCTCGAGGGAAAGCCACAGATCCCTTGATCCACGTGACAGGAAGCGTGACACTACTGCTGCAGCTCGGGAGGAAAGCGCACGTGCATGCCCCCACTCGAGACGAGGCCTGACTCCCCTGGGGAGACTCAGAAGCACCCCAAGATCCATGGCAACACTGGAGAGGAATCCTCAGGTTCCGGCCCCGACTCCACACAAGGACTGAGGCCCCGGCATGGACGGGAGAGGAATCCCGAGAGGTCCCCTAGCAACTCGCATGGGGACTGGCCTTTCCTGAGGCCACCAGAGCGGGTCCCTGAGGTCCCCGTCGTAACTCGAGAAGACCTGCCGCAACTCGAGAAAATCCAGGAGGTTCTCCCCTCCAGGCGAGATGAGGCCCATTTCCGCTGAGGCGTCTCGAGGCTGATCACACCTCACCTCTGGAACTTCGAAAGGGTCCTTCACACCCTTGGTGCAAATCAAGAAGTTCCCCGACATAGCCGTCTCCACTCGAGAGGAATCACGAGGGTCCCGCCCACATCCAGAGGAGCCCCGTTTCCGCCTCGTAGCTCGAGATGAGGGATCCTTTCCCTGCTTCTTCGGGAAAGAGTTCCCGGCGTTCCCGTCGCATCTCAAGAGGAGGCCCTCTCAACAGGAACGGCGAGAGGAACTCCAGGGTCGTGCCACCATTCCAAGAGTCCCCCAGATGTCTCAGTCCATTCCAGAGGAACCTCTTTTCCCTTCACCGGCTCGTCTTTCATGCCGAGGATCGACTCACACCAAGGTGGCACGTGGCACAGCCGTGTGGGAAAGCCTCGGGGGAAAGCCTCGAGGGACAGCCTCGAGGGAAAGCCACAGATCCCTTGATCCACGTGACAGGAAGCGTGACAGTACTGCTGCACCTCGGGAGGAAAGCGCACGTGCATGCCCCCACTCGAGACGAGGCCTGACTCCCCTGGGGAGACTCAGAAGCACCCCAAGATCCATGGCAACACTGGAGAGGAATCCTCAGGTTCCGGCCCCGACTCCACACAAGGACTGAGGCCCCGGCATGGACGGGAGAGGAATCCCGAGAGGTCCCCTAGCAACTCGCATGGGGACTGGCCTTTCCTGAGGCCACCAGAGCGGGTCCCTGAGGTCCCCGTCGTAACTCGAGAAGACCTGCCGCAACTCGAGAAAATCCAGGAGGTTCTCCCCTCCAGGCGAGATGAGGCCCATTTCCGCTGAGGCGTCTCGAGGCTGATCACACCTCACCTCTGGAACTTCGAAAGGGTCCTCCACACCCTTGGTGCAAATCAAGAAGTTCCCCGACATACCCGTCTCCACTCGAGAGGAATCACGAGGGTCCCGCTCACATCCAGAGGAGCCCCGTTTCCGCCTCGTAGCTCGAGATGAGGGATCCTTTCCCTGCTTCGTCGGGAAAGAGTTCCCGGCGTTCCCGTCGCATCTCAAGAGGAGGCCCTCTCAACAGGAATGGCGAGAGGAACTCCAGGGTCGTGCCACCATTCCAAGAGTCCCCCAGATGTCTCAGTCCATTCCAGAGGAACCTCTTTTCCCTTCACCGGCTCGTCTTTCACGCCGAGGATCGACTCACACCAAGGTGGCACGTGGCACAGCCCTGTGGGAAAGCCTCGTGGGAAAGCCTCGAGGGACAGCCTCGAGGGAAAGCCACAGATCCCTTGATCCACGTGACAGGAAGCGTGACACTACTGCTGCAGCTCGGGAGGAAAGCGCACGTGCATGCCCCCACTCGAGACGAGGCCTGACTCCGCTGGGGAGACTCAGAAGCACCCCAAGGTCCATGGCAACACTGGAGAGGAATCCTCAGGTTTCGGCCCCGACTCCACACAAGGACTGAGGCCCCGGCATGGACGGGAGAGGAATCCCGAGAGGTCCCCTAGCAACTCGCATGGGGACTGGCCTTTCCTGAGGCCACCAGAGCGGGTCCCTGAGGTCCCCGTCGTAACTCGAGAAGACCTGCCGCAACTCGAGAAAATCCAGGAGGTTCTCCCCTCCAGGCGAGATGAGGCCCATTTCCGCTGAGGCGTCTCGAGGCTGATCACACCTCACCTCTGGAACTTCGAAAGGGTCCTCCACACCCTTGGTACAAATCAAGAAGTTCCCCGACATACCCGTCTCCACTCGAGAGGAATCACGAGGGTCCCGCCCACATCCAGAGGAGCCCCGTTTCCGCCTCGTAGCTCGAGATGAGGGATCCTTTCCCTGCTTCGTCGGGAAAGAGTTCCCGGCGTTCCCGTCGCATCTCAAGAGGAGGCCCTCTCAACAGGAACGGCGAGAGGAACTCCAGGGTGGTGCCACCATTCCAAGAGTCCCCCAGATGTCTCAGTCCATTCCAGAGGAACCTCTTTTCCCTTCACCGGCTCGTCTTTCACGCCGAGGATCGACTCACACCAAGGTGGCACGTGGCACAGCCCTGTGGGAAAGCCTCGTGGGAAAGCCTCGAGGGACAGCCTCGAGGGAAAGCCACAGATCCCTTGATCCACGTGACAGGAAGCGTGACACTACTGCTGCAGCTCGGGAGGAAAGCGCACGTGCATGCCGCCACTCGAGACGAGGCCTGACTCCCCTGGGGAGACTCAGAAGCACCCCAAGATCCATGGCAACACTGGAGAGGAATCCTCAGGTTCCGGCCCCGACTCCACACAAGGACTGAGGCCCCGGCATGGACGGGAGAGGAATCCCGAGAGGTCCCCTAGCAACTCGCATGGGGACTGGCCTTTCCTGAGGCCAACAGAGCGGGTCCCTGAGGTCCCCGTCGTACCTCGAGAAGACCTGCCGCAACTCGAGAAAATCCAGGAGGTTCTCCCCTCCAGGCGAGTTGAGGCCCATTTCCGATGTGGCGTCTCGAGGTTGATCACACCTCACCTCTGGAACTTCGAAAGGCTCCTTCACACCCTTGGTGCAAATCAAGAAGTTCCCCGACATAGCCGTCTCCACTCGAGAGGAATCACGAGGGTCCCGCCCACATCCAGAGGAGCCCCGTTTCCGCCTCGTAGCTCGAGATGAGGGATCCTTTCCCTGCTTCGTCGGGAAAGATTTCCCGGCCTTCCCGTCGCATCTCAAGAGGAGGCCCTCTCAACAGGAACGGCGAGAGGAACTCCAGGGTCGTGCCACCATTCCAAGAGTCCCCCAGATGTCTCAGTCCATTCCAGAGGAACCTCTTTTCCCTTCACCGGCTCGTCTTTCACGCCGAGGATCGACTCACACCAAGGTGGCACGTGGCACAGCCCTGTGGGAAAGGCTCGTGGGAAAGCCTCGAGGGACAGCCTCGAGGGAAAGCCACAGATCCCTTGATCCACGTGACAGGAAGCGTGACACTACTGCTGCAGCTCGGGAGGAAAGCGCACGTGCATGCCCCCACTCGAGACGAGGCCTGACTCCGCTGGGGAGACTCAGAAGCACCCCAAGGTCCATGGCAACACTGGAGAGGAATCCTCAGGTTTCGGCCCCGACTCCACACAAGGACTGAGGCCCCGGCATGGACGGGAGAGGAATCCCGAGAGGTCCCCTTGCAACTCGCATGGGGACTGGCCTTTGCTGAGGCCACCAGAGCGGGTCCCTGAGGTCCCCGTCGTAACTCGAGAAGACCTGCCGCAACTCGAGAAAATCCAGGAGGTTCACCCCTCCAGGCGAGATGAGGCCCATTTCCGCTGAGGCGTCTCGAGGCTGATCACACCTCACCTCTGGAACTTCGAAAGGGTCCTTCACACCCTTGGTGCAAATCAAGAAGTTCCCCGACATACCCGTCTCCACTCGAGAGGAATCACGAGGGTCCCGCCCACATCCAGAGGAGCCCCGTTTCCGCCTCGTAGCTCGAGATGAGGGATCCTTTCCCTGCTTCGTCGGGAAAGAGTTCCCGGCGTTCCCGTCGCATCTCAAGAGGAGGCCCTCTCAACAGGAACGGCGAGAGGAACTCCAGGGTCGTGCCACCATTCCAAGAGTCCCCCAGATGTCTCAGTCCATTCCAGAGGAACCTCTTTTCCCTTCACCGGCTCGTCTTTCATGCCGAGGATCGACTCACACCAAGGTGGCACGTGGCACAGCCGTGTGGGAAAGCCTCGGGGGAAAGCCTCGAGGGACAGCCTCGAGGGAAAGCCACAGATCCCTTGATCCACGTGACAGGAAGCGTGACAGTACTGCTGCAGCTCGGGAGGAAAGCGCACGTGCATGCCCCCACTCGAGATGAGGCCTGACTCCCCTGGGGAGACTCAGACGCACCCCAAGATCCATGGCAACACTGGAGAGGAATCCTCAGGTTCCGGCCCCGACTCCACACAAGGACTGAGGCCCCGGCATGGATGGGAGAGGAATCCCGAGAGGTCCCCTAGCAACTCGCATGGGGACTGGCCTTTCCTGAGGCCACCAGAGCGGGTCCCTGAGGTCCCCGTCGTAACTCGAGAAGACCTGCCGCAACTCGAGAAAATCCAGGAGGTTCTCCCCTTCAGGCGAGATGAGGCCCATTTCCGCTGAGGCGTCTCGAGGCTGATCACACCTCACCTCTGGAACTTCGAAAGGGTCCTCCACACCCTTGGTGCAAATCAAGAAGTTCCCAGACCTAGCCGTCTCCACTCGAGAGGAATCACGAGGGTCCCGCCCACATCCAGAGGAGCCCCGTTTCCGCCTCGTAGCTCGAGATGAGGGATCCTTTCCCTGCTTCGTCGGGAAAGAGTTCCCGGCGTTCCCGTCGCATCTCAAGAGGAGGCCCTCTCAACAGGAACGGCGAGAGGAACTCCAGGGTGGTGCCACCATTCCAAGAGTCCCCCAGATGTCTCAGTCCATTCCAGAGGAACCTCTTTTCCCTTCACCGGCTCGTCTTTCATGCCGAGGATCGACTCACACCAAGGTGGCACGTGGCACAGCCCTGTGGGAAAGCCTCGTGGGAAAGCCTCGAGGGACAGCCTCGAGGGAAAGCCACAGATCCCTTGATCCACGTGACAGGAAGCGTGACACTACTGCTGCAGCTCGGGAGGAAAGCGCACGTGCATGCACCCACTCGAGACGAGGCCTGATTCCCCTGGGGAGACTCAGAAGCACCCCAAGATCCATGGCAACACTGGAGAGGAATCCTCAGGTTCCGGCCCCGACTCCACACAAGGACTGAGGCCCCGGCATGGACGGGAGAGGAATCCCGAGAGGTCCCCTAGCAACTCGCATGGGGACTGGCCTTTCCTGAGGCCACCAGAGCGGGTCCCTGAGGTCCCCGTCGTAACTCGAGAAGACCTGCCGCAACTCGAGAAAATCCAGGAGGTTCTCCCCTCCAGGCGAGATGAGGCCCATTTTCGCTGAGGCGTCTCGAGGCTGATCACACCTCACCTCTGGAACTTCGAAAGGGTCCTTCACACCCTTGGTGCAAATCAAGAAGTTCCCCGACATACCCGTCTCCACTCGAGAGGAATCACGAGGGTCCCGCCCACATCCAGAGGAGCCCCGTTTCAGCCTCGTAGCTCGAGATGAGGGATCCTTTCCCTGCTTCGTCGGGAAAGTGTTCCCGGCGTTCCCGTCGCATCTCTCGCAACTCAAGAGGGAGGCCCTCTCAACAGGAACGGCGAGAGGAACTCCAGGGTCGTGCCACCATTCCAAGAGTCCCACAGATATCTCAGTCCATTCCACAGGAACCTCTTTTCCCTTCACCGGCTCGTCTTTCACGCCGAGGATCGACTCACACCAAGGTGGCACGTGGCACAGCCCTGTGTAAAGCCTCGTGGGAAAGCCTCGAGGGACAGCCTCGAGGGAAAGCCACAGATCCCTTGATCCACGTGACAGGAAGCGTGACACTACTGCTGCAGGCTCGGGAGGAAAGCGCACGTGCATGCCCCCACTCGAGACGAGGCCTGACTCCCCTGGGGAGACTCAGAAGCACCCCAAGATCCATGGCAACACTGGAGAGGAATCCTCAGTTTCCGGCTCCGACTCCACACAAGGACTGAGGCCCCGGCATGGACGGGAGAGGAATCCCGAGAGGTCCCCTAGCAACTCGCATGGGGACTGGCCTTTCCTGAGGCCACCAGAGCGGGTCCCTGAGGTCCCCGTCGTAACTCGAGAAGACCTGCCGCAACTCGAGAAAATCCAGGAGGTTCTCCCCTCCAGGCGAGATGAGGCCCATTTCCGCTGAGGCGTCTCGAGGCTAATCACACCTCACCTCTGGAACTTCGAAAGGGTCCTTCACACCCTTGGTGCAAATCAAGAAGTTCCCCGACCTAGTCGTCTCCACTCGAGAGGAATCACGAGGGTCCTGCCCCACATCCAGAGGAGCCCCGTTTCCGCCTCGTAGCTCGAGATGAGGGATCCTTTCCCTGCTTCGTCGGGAAAGAGTTCCCGGCGTTCCCGTCGCATCTCAAGAGGAGGCCCTCTCAACAGGAACGGCGAGAGGAACTCCAGGGTCGTGCCACCATTCCAAGAGTCCCCCAGATGTCTCAGTCCATTCCAGAGGAACCTCTTTTCCCTTCACTGGCTCGTCTTTTACGCCGAGGATCGACTCACAGCAAGGTGGCACGTGGCACAGCCCTGTGGGAAAGCCTAGTGGGAAAGCCTCGAGGGACAGCCTCGAGGGAAAGCCACAGATCCCTTGATCCACGTGACAGGAAGCGTGACACTACTGCTGCAGCTCGGAGGAAAGCGCACGTGCATGCCCCCTCTCGAGATGAGGCCTGACTCCCCTGGGGAGACTCAGAAGCACCCCAAGATCCATGGCAACACTGGAGAGGAATCCTCAGGTTCCGGCTCCGACTCCACACAAGGACTGAGGCCCCGGCATGGACGGGAGAGGAATCCCGAGAGGTCCCCTAGCAACTCGCATGGGGACTGGCCTTTCCTGAGGCCACCAGAGCGGGTCCCTGAGGGTCCCCGTCGTAACTCGAGAAGACCTGCCGCAACTCGAGAAAATCCAGGAGGTTCTCCCCTCCAGGCGAGATGAGGCCCATTCCCGCTGAGGCCTCTCAAGGCTGATCACACCCTCACCTCTGGAACTTCGAAAGGGTCCTTCACACCCTTGGTGCAAATCAAGAAGTTCCCCGACATCCCCGTCTCCACTCGAGAGGAATCACGAGGGTCCCGCCCACATCCAGAGGAGCCCCGTTTCCGCCTCGTAGCTCGAGATGAGGGATCCTTTCCCTGCTTCGTCGGGAAAGAGTTCCCGGCCTTCCCGTCGCATCTCAAGAGGAGGCCCTCTCAACAGGAACGGCGAGAGGAACTCCAGGGTCGTGCCACCAATTCCAAGAGTCCCCCAGATGTCTCAGTCCATTCCAGAGGAACCTCTTTTCCCTTCACCGCCTCGTCTTTCACGCCGAGGATGGACTCACACCAAGGTGGCACGTGGCACAGCCCTGTGGGAAAGCCTCGTGGGAAAGCCTCGAGGGACATCCCTCGAGGGAAAGCCACAGATCCCTTGATCCACGTGACAGGAAGCGTGACACTACTGCTGCAGCTCGGGAGGAAAGCGCACGTGCATGCCCCCACACGAGACGAGGCCTGACTCCCCTGGGGAGACTCAGAAGCTCCCCAAGATCCATGGCAACACTGGAGAGGAATCCTCAGGTTCCAGCCCCGACTCCACACAAGGACTGAGGCCCCGGCATGGACGGGAGAGGAATCCCGAGAGGTCCCCTAGCAACTCGCATGGGGACTGGCCTTTCCTGAGGCCACCAGAGCGGGTCCCTGTGGTCCCCGTCGTAACTCGAGAAGACCTGCCGCAACTCCAGAAAATCCAGGAGGTTCTCCCCTCCAGGCGAGATGAGGCCCATTTCCGCTGAGGCGTCTCGAGGCTGATCACACCTCACCTCTGGCACTTCGAAAGGGTCCTTCACACCCTTGGTGCAAATCAAGAAGTTCCCCGACCTAGCCGTCTCCACTCGAGAGGAATCATCACGTGGGTCCCGCCCCACATCCAGAGGAGCCCCGTTTCCCGCCTCGTAGCTCGAGATGAGGGATCCTTTCCCTGCTTCGTCGGGAAAGAGTTCCCGTCGTTCCCGTCGCAACTCAAGAGGAGGCCCTCTCAACAGGAACGGCGAGAGGAACTCCAGGGTCGTGCCACCATTCCAAGAGTCCCCCAGATGTCTCAGTCCATTCCAGAGGAACGTCTTTTCCCTTCACCGGCTCGTCTTTCACGCCGAGGATCAACTCACACCAAGGTGGCACGTGGCACAGCCATGTGGTAAAGCCTCGTGGGAAAGCCTCGAGGGACAGCCTCGAGGGAAAGCCACATATCCCTTGATCCACGTGACAGGATGCGTGACACTACTGCTGCAGCTCGGGAGGAAAGCGCACGTGCATGCCCCCTCTCGAGACGAGGCCTGACTCCCCTGGGGAGACTCAGAAGCACCCCAAGATCCATGGCAACCACTGGAGAGGAATCCTCAGGTTCCGGCTCCGACTCCACACAAGGACTGAGGCCCCCGGCATGGACGGGAGAGGAATCCCGAGAGGTCCCCTAGCAACTCGCATGGGGACTGGCCTTTCCTGAGGCCACCAGAGCGGGTCCCTGAGGTCCCCGTCGTAACTCGAGAAGACCTGCCGCAACTCGAGAAAATCCAGGAGGTTCCCCCTCCAGGCGAGATGAGGCCCATTTCCACTGAGGCCTCTCGAGGCTGATCACACCTCACCTCTGGAACTTCGAAAGGGTCCTTCACACCCTTGGTGCAAATCAAGAAGTTCCCCGACATCCCCGTCTCCACTCGAGAGGAATCACGAGGGTCCCGCCCACATCCAGAGGAGCCCCATTTCCGCCTCGTAGCTCGAGATGAGGGATCCTTTCCCTGCTTCGTCGGGAAAGAGTTCCCGGCGTTCCCGGCGCATCTCAAGAGGAGGCCCTCTCAACAGGAATTGCGAGAGGAACTCCAGGGTCGTGCCACCATTCCAAGAGTCCCCCAGATGCCTCAGTCCATTCCAGAGGAACCTATTTTCCCTTCACCGGCTCGTCTTTCACGCCGAGGATCGACTCACACCAAGGTGGCACGTGGCACAGCCCTGTGGGAAAGCCTCGTGGGAAAGCCTCGAGGGACAGCCTCGAGGGGAAAGCCACAGATCCCTTGATCCACGTGACAGGAAGCGTGACACTACTGCTGCAGCTCGGGAGGAAAGCGCACGTGCATGCCCCCCACTCGAGACGAGGCCTGACTCCCCTGGGGAGACTCAGAAGCACCCTAAGATCCATGGCAACACTGGAGAGGAATCCTCAGGTTCCGGCCCCGACTCCACAAAAGGACTGAGGCCCCGGCATGGACGGGAGTGGGAATCCCGAGAGGTCCCCTAGCAACTCGCATGGGGACTGGCCTTTCCTGAGGCCACCAGAGCGGGTCCCCTGTGGTCCCCGTCGTAACTCGAGAAGACCTGCCGCAACTCGAGAAAATCCAGGAGGTTCTCCCCTCCAGGCGAGATGAGGCCCATTTCCGCTGAGGCGTCTCGAGGCTGATCACACCTCACCTCTGGAACTTCGAAAGGGTCCTTCACACCCTTGGTGCAAATCAAGAACTTCCCCGACCTAGCCGTCTCCACTCGAGAGGAATCACGAGGGTCCCGCCCACATCCAGAGGAGCCCCGTTTCCGCCTCGTAGCTCGAGATGAGGGATCCTTTCCCTGCTTCGTCGGGAAAGAGTTCCCGGCGTTCCCGTCGCATCTCAAGAGGAGGCCCTCTCAACAGGAACGGCGAGAGAACTCCAGGGTCGTGCCACCATTCCAAAAGTCCCCCAGATGTCTCAGTCCATTCCAGAGGAACCTCTTTTCCCTTCACCGGCTCGTCTTTCACGCCGAGGATCGACTCCCACCAAGGTGGCACGTGGCACAGCCCTGTGGGAAAGCCTCGTGGGAAAGCCTCGAGGGACAGCCTCGAGGGAAAGCCACAGATCCCTTGATCCACGTGACAGGAAGCGTGACACTACTGCTGCAGCTCGGGAGGAAAGCGCACGTGCATGCCCCCAATCGAGACGAGGCCTGACTCCCCTGGGGAGACTCAGAAGCACCCCAAGATCCATGGCAACACAGAGAGGAATCCTCAGGTTCCGGCCCCGACTCCACACAAGGTACTGAGGCCCCGGCATGGACGGGAGAGGAATCCCGAGAGGTCCCCTAGCAACTCGCATGGGGGACTGGCCTTTCCTGAGGCCACCAGAGCGGGTCCCTGAGGTCCCCGTCGTAACTCGAGAAGACCTGCCGCAACTCGAGAAAATCCAGGAGGTTCTCCCCTCCAGGCGAGATGAGGCCCCATTTCCGCTGAGGCGTCTCGAGGCTGATCACACCTCACCTCTGGCACTTCGAAAGGGTCCTTCACACCCTTGGTGCAAATCAAGAAGTTCCCCGACCTAGCCGTCTCCACTCGAGAGGAATCACGTGGGTCCCGCCCACATCCAGAGGAGCCCCGTTTCCGCCTCGTAGCTCGAGATGAGGGATCCTTTCCCTGCTTCGTCAGGAAAGAGTTCCCGGCGTTCCCGTCGCATCTCAAGAGGAGGCCCTCTCAACAGGAACGGCGAGAGGAACTCCAGGGTCGTGCCACCATTCCAAGAGTCCCCCAGATGCCTCAGTCCATTCCAGAGGAAACTCTTTTCCCTTCACCGGCTCGTCTTTCACGCCGAGGATCGACTCACACCAAGGTGGCACGTGGCACAGCCCTGTGGAAAGCCTCGTGGGAAAGCCTCGAGGGACAGCCTCGAGGGAAAGCCACAGATCCCTTGATCCACGTGACAGGAAGCGTGACACTACTGCTGCAGCTCGGGAGGAAAGCGCACGTGCATGCCCCCACTCGAGACGAGGCCTGACTCCCCTGGGGAGACTCAGAAGCACCCCAAGATCCATGGCAACACTGGAGAGGAATCCTCAGGTTCCGGCCCCGACTCCACACAAGGACTGAGGGCCCCGGCATGGACAGAGAGGAATCCCGAGAGGGTCCCCTAGTAACTCGCATGGGGACTGGCCTTTCCTGAGGCCACCAGAGCGGTCCCTGAGGTCCCCGTCGTAACTCGAGAAGACCTGCCGCAACTCGAGAAAATCCAGGAGGTTCTCCCCTCCAGGCGAGATGAGGCCCATTTCCGCTGAGGCGTCTCGAGGCTGATCACACCTCCCCTCTGGAACTTCGAAAGGGTCCTTCACACCCTTGGTGCAAATCAAGAAGTTCCCCGACCTAGCCGTCTCCACTCGAGAGGAATCACGAGGGTCCCGCCCACTTCCAGAGGAGCCCCGTTTCCGCCTCGTAGCTCGAGATGAGGGATCCTTTCCCTGCTTCGTCGGGAAAGAGTTCCCGGCGTTCCCGTCGCATCTCAAGAGGAGGCCTTCTCTACAGGAACGGCGAGAGGAACTCCAGGGTCATGCCACCATTCCAAGAGTCCCCCAGATATCTCAGTCCATTCCCCCAAGAGAGAACCTCTTTTCCCTTCACCGGCTCGTCTTTCACGCCGAGGATCGACTCACACCAAGGTGGCACGTGGCACAGCCCTGTGGGAAACCCTCGTGGGAAAGCCTCGAGGGACAGCCTCGAGGGAAAGCCACAGATCCCTTGATCCACGTGACAGGAAGCGTGACACTACTGCTGCAGCTCGGGAGGAAAAGCGCACGTGCATGCCCCCACTCGAGACGAGGCCTGACTCCCCTGGGGGAGACTCAGAAGCACCCCAAGATCCATGGCAACACTGGAGAGAAATCCTCAGGTTCCGGCCCCGACTCCACACAAGGACTGAGGCCCCGGCATGGACGGGAGAGGAATCCCGAGAGGTCCCCTAGCAACTCGCATGGGGACTGGCCTTTCCTGAGGCCACCAGAGCGGGTCCCTGAGGTCCCCGTCGTAACTCGAGAAGACCTGCCGCAACTCGAGAAAATCCAGGAGGTTCTCCCCTCCAGGCGAGATGAGGCCCATTTCCGCTGAGGCGTCTCGAGGCTGATCACACCTCCCCTCTGGAACTTCGAAAGGGTCCTTCACACCCTTGGTGCAAATCAAGAAGTTCCCCGACATACCCGTCTCCACTCGAGAGGAATCACGAGGGTCCCCGCCCACTTCCAGAGGAGCCCCGTTTCCGCCTCGTAGCTCGAGATGAGGATCCTTTCCCTGCTTCGTCGGGAAAGAGTTCCCGGCGTTCCCGTCGCATCTCAAGAGGAGGCCCTCTCAACAGGAACGGCGAGAGGAACTCCAGGGTCGTGCCACCATTCCAAGAGTCCCCCAGATGTCTCAGTCCATTCCAGAGGAACCTCTTTTCCCTTCACCGGCTCGTCTTTCACGCCGAGGATCGACTCACACCAAGGTGGCACGTGGCACAGCCCTCTGGGAAAGCCTCGTGGGAAAGCCTCGAGGGACAGCCTCGAGGGAAAGCCCACAGATCCCTTGATCCACGTGACAGGAAGCGTGACACTACTGCTGCAGCTCGGGAGGAAAGCGCACGTGCATGCCCCCACTCGAGACGAGGCCTGACTCCCCTGGGGAGACTCAGAAGCACCCCAAGATCCATGGCAACACTGGAGAGGAATCCTCAGGTTCCGGCCCCGACTCCACACAAGGACTGAGGCCCCGGCATGGACGGGAGAGGAATCCCGAGAGGTCCCCCTAGCAACTCGCATGGGGACTGGCCTTTCCTGAGGCCACCAGAGCGGGTCCCTGTGGTCCCCGTCGTAACTCGAGAAGACCTGCCTCAACTCGAGAAAATCCAGGAGGTTCTCCCCTCCAGGCGAGATGAGGCCCATTTCCGCTGAGGCGTCCTCGAGACTGATCACACCTCACCTCTGGAACTTCGAAAGGGTCCTTCACACCCTTGGTGCAAATCAAGAAGTTCCCCGACATACCCGTCTCCACTCGAGAGGAATCACGAGGGGTCCCGCCCACATCCAGAGGAGCCCCGTTTCCGCCTCGTAGCTCGAGATGAGGGGATCCTTTCCCTGCTTCGTCGGGATATAGTTCCCGGCCTTCCCGTCGCATCTCAAGAGGAGGCCCTCTCAACAGGAACGGCGAGAGGAACTCCAGGGTCGTGCCACCATTCCAAGAGTCCCCCAGATGTCTCAGTCCATTCCAGAGGAACCTCTTTTCCCTTCACCGGCTCGTCTTTCACGCCGAGGATCGACTCCCACCAAGGTGGCACGTGGCACAGCCCTGTGGGAAAGCCTCGTGGGAAAGCCTCGAGGGACAGCCTCGAGGGAAAGCCACAGATCCCTTGATCCACGTGACAGGAAGCGTGACACTTACTGCTGCAGCTCGGGAGGAAAGCGCACGTGCATGCCCCCAATCGAGACGAGGCCTGACTCCCCTGGGGAGACTCAGAAGCACCCCAAGATCCATGGCAACACAGAGAGGAATCCTCAGGTTCCGGCCCCGACTCCACACAAGGACTGAGGCCCCGGCATGGACGGGAGAGGAATCCCGAGAGGTCCCCTAGCAACTCGCATGGGGACTGGCCTTTCCTGAGGCCACCAGAGCGGGTCCCTGAGGTCCCCGTCGTAACTCGAGAAGACCTGCCGCAACTCGAGAAAATCCAGAGGTTCTCCCCTCCAGGCGAGATGAGGCCCATTTCCGCTGAGGCGTCTCGAGGCTGATCACACCTCACCTCTGGCACTTCGAAAGGGGTCCTTCACACCCTTGGTGCAAATCAAGAAGTTCCCCGACCTAGCCGTCTCCACTCGAGAGGAATCACGTGGGTCCCCGCCCACATCCAGAGGAGCCCCGTTTCCGCCTCGTAGCTCGAGATGAGGGATCCTTTCCCTGCTTCGTCAGGAAAGAGTTCCCGGCGTTCCCCGTCGCATCTCAAGAGGAGGCCCTCTCAACAGGAACGGCGAGAGGGAACTCCAGGGTCGTGCCACCATTCCAAGAGTCCCCCAGATGTCTCAGTCCATTCCAGAGGAAACTCTTTTCCCTTCACCGGCTCGTCTTTCACGCCGAGGATCGACTCACACCAAGGTGGCACGTGGCACAGCCCTGTGGGAAAGCCTCGTGGGAAAGCCTCGAGGGACAGCCTCGAGGGAAAGCCACAGATCCCTTGATCCACGTGACAGGAAGCGTGACACTACTGCTGCAGCTCGGGAGGAAAGCGCACGTGCATGCCCCCACTCGAGACGAGGCCTGACTCCCCTGGGGAGACTCAGAAGCACCCCAAGATCCATGGCAACACTGGAGAGGAATCCTCAGGTTCCGGCCCCGACTCCACACAAGGACTGAGGCCCCCGGCATGGACAGGAGAGGAATCCCGAGAGATCCCCTAGCAACTCGCATGGGGACTGGCCTTTCCTGAGGCCACCAGAGCGGGTCCCTGAGGTCCCCGTCGTAACTCGAGAAGACCTGCCGCAACTCGAGAAAATCCAGGAGGTTCTCCCTCCAGGCGAGATGAGGCCCATTTCCGCTGAGGCGTCTCGAGGCTGATCACACCTCCCCCTCTGGAACTTCGAAAGGGTCCTTCACACCCTTGGTGCAAATCAAGAAGTTCCCCGACTAGCCGTCTCCACTCGAGAGGAATGACGAGGGTCCCGCCCACATCCAGAGGAGCCCCGTTTCCGCCTCGTAGCTCGAGATGAGGGATCCTTTCCCCTGCTTCGTCCGGGAAAGAGTTCCCGGCGTTCCCGTCGCATCTCAAGAGGAGGCCTTCTCTACAGGAACGGCGAGAGGAACTCCAGGGTCATGCCACCATTCCAAGAGTCCCCCAGATATCTCAGTCCATTCCAGAGGAACCTCTTTTCCCTTCACCGGCTCGTCTTTCACGCCGAGGATCGACTCACACCAAGGTGGCACGTGGCACAGCCCTGTGGGAAAGCCTCGTGGGAAAGCCTCGAGGGACAGCCTCGAGGGAAAGCCACAGATCCCTTGATCCCACGTGACAGGGAAGCGTGACACTACTGCTGCAGCCTCGGGAGGAAAGCGCACGTGCATGCCCCCCCACTCGAGACGAGGCCTGACTCCCCTGGGGAGACTCAGAAGCACCCCAAGATCCATGGCAACACTGGAGAGGAATCCTCAGGTTCCGGCCCCGACTCCACACAAGGACTGAGGCCCCGGCATGGACGGGAGAGGAATCCCGAGAGGTCCCCTAGCAACTCGCATGGGGACTGGCCTTTCCTGAGGCCACCAGAGCGGGTCCCTGAGGTCCCCGTCGTAACTCGAGAAGACCTGCCGCAACTCGAGAAAATCCAGGAGGTTCTCCCCTCCAGGCGAGATGAGGCCCATTTCCGCTGAGGCGTCTCGAGGCTGATCACACCTCCCCTCTGGAACTTCGAAAGGGTCCTTCACACCCTTGGTGCAAATCAAGAAGTTCCCCGACATACCCGTCTCCACTCGAGAGGAATCACGAGGGGTCCCGCCCACTTCCAGAGGAGCCCCGTTTCCGCCTCGTAGCTCGAGATGAGGGATCCTTTCCCTGCTTCGTCGGGAAAGAGTTCCCGGCGTTCCCGTCGCATCTCAAGAGGAGGCCCTCTCAACAGGAACGGCGAGAGGAACTCCAGGGTCGTGCCACCATTCCAAGAGTCCCCCAGATGTCTCAGTCCATTCCAGAGGAACCCTCTTTTCCCTTCACCGGCTCGTCTTTCACGCCGAGGATCGACTCACACCAAGGTGGCACGTGGCACAGCCCTCTGGGAAAGCCTCGTGGGAAAGCCTCGAGGGACAGCCTCGAGGGAAAGCCACAGATCCCTTGATCCACGTGACAGGAAGCGTGACACTACTGCTGCAGCTCGGGAGGAAAGCGCACGTGCATGCCCCCACTCGAGACGAGGCCTGACTCCCCCTGGGGAGACTCAGAAGCACCCCAAGATCCATGGCAACACTGGAGAGGAATCCTCAGGTTCCGGCCCCGACTCCACACAAGGACTGAGGCCCCGGCATGGACGGGAGAGGAATCCCGAGAGGTCCCCCTAGCAACTCGCATGGGGACTGGCCTTTCCTGAGGCCACCAGAGCGGGGTCCCTGTGGTCCCCGTCGTAACTCGAGAAGACCTGCCTCAACTCGAGAAAATCCAGGAGGTTCTCCCCTCCAGGCGAGATGAGGCCCATTTCCGCTGAGGCGTCTCGAGACTGATCACACCTCACCTCTGGAACTTCGAAAGGGTCCTTCACACCCTTGGTGCAAATCAAGAAGTTCCCCGACATACCCGTCTCCACTCGAGAGGAATCACGAGGGTCCCGCCCACATCCAGAGGAGCCCCGTTTCCGCCTCGTAGCTCGAGATGAGGGATCCTTTCCCTGCTTCGTCGGGATATAGTTCCCGGCCTTCCCGTCGCATCTCAAGAGGAGGCCCTCTCAACAGGAACGGCGAGAGGAACTCCAGGGTCGTGCCACCATTCCAAGAGTCCCCCAGATGTCTCAGTCCATTCCAGAGGAACCTCTTTTCCCTTCACCGGCTCGTCTTTCACGCCGAGGATCGACTCCCACCAAGGTGGCACGTGGCACAGCCCTGTGGGAAAGCCTCGTGGGAAAGCCTCGAGGGACAGCCTCGAGGGAAAGCCACAGATCCCTTGATCCACGTGACAGGAAGCGTGACACTACTGCTGCAGCTCGGGAGGAAAGCGCACGTGCATGCCCCCAATCGAGACGAGGCCTGACTCCCCTGGGGAGACTCAGAAGCACCCCAAGATCCATGGCAACACAGAGAGGAATCCTCAGGTTCCGGCCCCGACTCCACACAAGGACTGAGGCCCCGGCATGGACGGGAGAGGAATCCCCGAGAGGTCCCCTAGCAACTCGCATGGGGACTGGCCTTTCCTGAGGCCACCAGAGCGGGTCCCTGAGGTCCCCGTCGTAACTCGAGAAGACCTGCCGCAACTCGAGAAAATCCAGGAGGTTCTCCCCTCCAGGCGAGATGAGGCCCATTTCCGCTGAGGCGTCTCGAGGCTGATCCACACCTCACCTCTGGCACTTCGAAAGGGTCCTTCACACCTTGGTGCAAATCAAGAAGTTCCCCGACCTAGCCGTCTCCACTCGAGAGGAATCACGTGGGTCCCGCCCACATCCAGAGGAGCCCCGTTTCCGCCTCGTAGCTCGAGATGAGGGATCCTTTCCCTGCTTCGTCAGGAAAGAGTTCCCGGCGTTCCCGTCGCATCTCAAGAGGAGGCCCTCTCAACAGGAACGGCGAGAGGAACTCCAGGGTCGTGCCACCATTCCAAGAGTCCCCCCAGATGTCTCAGTCCATTCCAGAGGAAACTCTTTTCCCTTCACCGGCTCGTCTTTCACGCCGAGGATCGACTCACACCAAGGTGGCACGTGGCACAGCCCTGTGGGAAAGCCTCGTGGGAAAGCCTCGAGGGACAGCCTCGAGGGAAAGCCACAGATCCCTTGATCCACGTGACAGGAAGCGTGACACTACTGCTGCAGCTCGGGAGGAAAGCGCACGTGCATGCCCCCACTCGAGACGAGGCCTGACTCCCCTGGGGAGACTCAGAAGCACCCCAAGATCCATGGCAACACTGGAGAGGAATCCTCAGGTTCCGGCCCCGACTCCACACAAGGACTGAGGCCCCGGCATGGACAGGAGAGGAATCCCGAGAGATCCCCTAGCAACTCGCATGGGGACTGGCCTTTCCTGAGGCCACCAGAGCGGGTCCCTGAGGTCCCCGTCGTAACTCGAGAAGACCTGCCGCAACTCGAGAAAATCCAGGAGGTTCTCCCCTCCAGGCGAGATGAGGCCCATTTCCGCTGAGGCGTCTCGAGGCTGATCACACCTCCCCTCTGGAACTTCGAAAGGGTCCTTCACACCCTTGGTGCAAATCAAGAAGTTCCCCGACCTAGCCGTCTCCACTCGAGAGGAATGACGAGGGTCCCGCCCACATCCAGAGGAGCCCCGTTTCCGCCTCGTAGCTCGAGATGAGGGATCCTTTCCCTGCTTCGTCGGGAAAGAGTTCCCGGCGTTCCCGTCGCATCTCAAGAGGAGGCCTTCTCTACAGGAACGGCGAGAGGAACTCCAGGGTCATGCCACCATTCCAAGAGTCCCCCAGATATCTCAGTCCATTCCAGAGGAACCTCTTTTCCCTTCACCGGCTCGTCTTTCACGCCGAGGATCGACTCACACCAAGGTGGCACGTGGCACAGCCCTGTGGGAAAGCCTCGTGGGAAAGCCTCGAGGGACAGCCTCGAGGGAAAGCCACAGATCCCTTGATCCACGTGACAGGAAGCGTGACACTACTGCTGCAGCTCGGGAGGAAAGCGCACGTGCATGCCCCCACTCGAGACGAGGCCTGACTCCCCTGGGGAGACTCAGAAGCACCCCAAGATCCATGGCAACACTGGAGAGGAATCCTCAGGTTCCGGCCCCGACTCCACACAAGGACTGAGGCCCCGGCATGGACGGGAGAGGAATCCCGAGAGGTCCCCTAGCAACTCGCATGGGGACTGGCCTTTCCTGAGGCCACCAGAGCGGGTCCCTGAGGTCCCCGTCGTAACTCGAGAAGACCTGCCGCAACTCGAGAAAATCCAGGAGGTTCTCCCCTCCAGGCGAGATGAGGCCCATTTCCGCTGAGGCGTCTCGAGGCTGATCACACCTCCCCTCTGGAACTTCGAAAGGGTCCTTCACACCCTTGGTGCAAATCAAGAAGTTCCCCGACATACCCGTCTCCACTCGAGAGGAATCACGAGGGTCCCGCCCACTTCCAGAGGAGCCCCGTTTCCGCCTCGTAGCTCGAGATGAGGGATCCTTTCCCTGCTTCGTCGGGAAAGAGTTCCCGGCGTTCCCGTCGCATCTCAAGAGGAGGCCCTCTCAACAGGAACGGCGAGAGGAACTCCAGGGTCGTGCCACCATTCCAAGAGTCCCCCAGATGTCTCAGTCCATTCCAGAGGAACCTCTTTTCCCTTCACCGGCTCGTCTTTCACGCCGAGGATCGACTCACACCAAGGTGGCACGTGGCACAGCCCTCTGGGAAAGCCTCGTGGGAAAGCCTCGAGGGACAGCCTCGAGGGAAAGCCACAGATCCCTTGATCCACGTGACAGGAAGCGTGACACTACTGCTGCAGCTCGGGAGGAAAGCGCACGTGCATGCCCCCACTCGAGACGAGGCCTGACTCCCCTGGGGAGACTCAGAAGCACCCCAAGATCCATGGCAACACTGGAGAGGAATCCTCAGGTTCCGGCCCCGACTCCACACAAGGACTGAGGCCCCGGCATGGACGGGAGAGGAATCCCGAGAGGTCCCCTAGCAACTCGCATGGGGACTGGCCTTTCCTGAGGCCACCAGAGCGGGTCCCTGTGGTCCCCGTCGTAACTCGAGAAGACCTGCCTCAACTCGAGAAAATCCAGGAGGTTCTCCCCTCCAGGCGAGATGAGGCCCATTTCCGCTGAGGCGTCTCGAGACTGATCACACCTCACCTCTGGAACTTCGAAAGGGTCCTTCACACCCTTGGTGCAAATCAAGAAGTTCCCCGACATACCCGTCTCCACTCGAGAGGAATCACGAGGGTCCCGCCCACATCCAGAGGAGCCCCGTTTCCGCCTCGTAGCTCGAGATGAGGGATCCTTTCCCTGCTTCGTCGGGATATAGTTCCCGGCCTTCCCGTCGCATCTCAAGAGGAGGCCCTCTCAACAGGAACGGCGAGAGGAACTCCAGGGTCGTGCCACCATTCCAAGAGTCCCCCAGATGTCTCAGTCCATTCCAGAGGAACCTCTTTTCCCTTCACCGGCTCGTCTTTCACGCCGAGGATCGACTCCCACCAAGGTGGCACGTGGCACAGCCCTGTGGGAAAGCCTCGTGGGAAAGCCTCGAGGGACAGCCTCGAGGGAAAGCCACAGATCCCTTGATCCACGTGACAGGAAGCGTGACACTACTGCTGCAGCTCGGGAGGAAAGCGCACGTGCATGCCCCCAATCGAGACGAGGCCTGACTCCCCTGGGGAGACTCAGAAGCACCCCAAGATCCATGGCAACACAGAGAGGAATCCTCAGGTTCCGGCCCCGACTCCACACAAGGACTGAGGCCCCGGCATGGACGGGAGAGGAATCCCGAGAGGTCCCCTAGCAACTCGCATGGGGACTGGCCTTTCCTGAGGCCACCAGAGCGGGTCCCTGAGGTCCCCGTCGTAACTCGAGAAGACCTGCCGCAACTCGAGAAAATCCAGGAGGTTCTCCCCTCCAGGCGAGATGAGGCCCATTTCCGCTGAGGCGTCTCGAGGCTGATCACACCTCACCTCTGGCACTTCGAAAGGGTCCTTCACACCCTTGGTGCAAATCAAGAAGTTCCCCGACCTAGCCGTCTCCACTCGAGAGGAATCACGTGGGTCCCGCCCACATCCAGAGGAGCCCCGTTTCCGCCTCGTAGCTCGAGATGAGGGATCCTTTCCCTGCTTCGTCGGGAAAGAGTTCCCGGCGTTCCCGTCGCATCTCAAGAGGAGGCCCTCTCAACAGGAACGGCGAGAGGAACTCCAGGGTCGTGCCACCATTCCAAGAGTCCCCCAGATGTCTCAGTCCATTCCAGAGTAAACTCTTTTCCCTTCACCGGCTCGTCTTTCACGCCGAGGATCGACTCACACCAAGGTGGCACGTGGCACAGCCCTGTGGGAAAGCCTCGTGGGAAAGCCTCGAGGGAAAGCCTCGAGGGAAAGCCACAGATCCCTTGATCCACGTGACAGGAAGCGTGACACTACTGCTGCAGCTCGGGAGGAAAGCGCACGTTCATGCCCCCACTCGAGACGAGGCCTGACTCCCCTGGGGAGACTCAGAAGCACCCCAAGATCCATGGCAACACTGGAGAGGAATCCTCAGGTTCCGGCTCCGACTCCACACAAGGACTGAGGCCCCGGCATGGACGGGAGAGGAATCCCGAGAGGTCCCCTAGCAACTCGCATGGGGACTGGCCTTTCCTGAGGCCACCAGAGCGGGTCCCGGTGGTCCCCGTCGTAACTCGAGAAGACCTGCCGCAACTGGAGAAAATCCAGGAGGTTCTCCCCTCCAGGCGAGATGAGGCCCATTTCCGCTGAGGCGTCTCGAGGCTGATCACACCTCCCCTCTGGAACTTCGAAAGGGTCCTTCACACCCTTGGTGCAAATCAAGAAGTTCCCCGACATACCCGTCTCCACTCGAGAGGAATCACGTGGGTCCCGCCCACATCCAGAGGAGCCCCGTTTCCGCCTCGTAGCTCGAGATGAGGGATCCTTTCCCTGCTTCGTCGGGAAATAGTTCCCGGCGTTCCCGTCGCATCTCAAGAGGAGGCCCTCTCAACAGGAACGGCGAGAGGACCTCCAGGGTATTGCCACCATTCCAAGAGTCCCCCAGATGTCTCAGTCCATTCCAGAGGAACCTCTTTTCCCTTCACCGGCTCGCCTTTCACGCCGAGGATCGACTCACACCAAGGTGGCACGTGGCACAGCCCTGTGGGAAAGCCTCGTGGGAAAGCCTCGAGGGACAGCCTCGAGGGAAAGCCACAGATCCCTTGATCCACGTGACAGGAAGCGTGACACTACTGCTGCAGCTCGGGAGGAAAGCGCACGTGCATGCCCCCACTCGAGACGAGGCCTGAATCCCCTGGGGAGACTCAGAAGCACCCCAAGATCCATGGCAACACTGGAGAGGTATCCTCCGGTTCCGGCCCCGACTCCACACAAGGACTGAGGCCCCGGCATGGACGGGAGAGGAATCCCGAGAGGTCCCCTAGCAACTCGCATGGGGACTGGCCTTTCCTGAGGACACCAGAGCGGGTCCCTGAGGTCCCCGTCGTAACTCGAGAAGACCTGCCGCAACTCGAGAAAATCCAGGAGGTTCTCCCCTCCAGGCGAGATGAGGCCCATTTCCGCTGAGGCGTCTCGAGGCTGATCACACCTCACCTCTGGAACTTCGAAAGGGTCCTTCACACCCTTGGTGCAAATCAAGAAGTTCCCCGACCTAGCCGTCTCCACTCGAGAGGAATCACGAGGGTCCCGCCCACATCCAGAGGAGCTCCGTTTCCGCCTCGTAGCTCGAGATGAGGGATCCTTTCCCTGCTTCGTCGGGAAAGAGTTCCCGGCGTTCCCGTCGCATCTCAAGAGGAGGCCCTCTCAACAGGAACGGCGAGAGGAACTCCAGGGTCGTGCCACCATTCCAAGAGTCCCCCAGATGTCTCAGTCCATTCCAGAGGAACCTCTTTTCCCTTCACCGGCTCGTCTTTCACGCCGAGCATCGACTCACACCAAGTTGGCACGTGGCACAGCCCTGTGGGAAAGCCTCGTGGGAAAGCCTCGAGGGACAGCCTCGAGGGAAAGCCACAGATCCCTTGATCCACGTGACAGGAAGCGTGACACTACTGCTGCAGCTCGGGAGGAAAGCGCACGTGCATGCCCCCACTCGAGACGAGGCCTGACTCCCCTGGGGAGACTCAGAAGCACCCCAAGATCCATGGCAACACTGGAGAGGAATCCTCAGGTTCCGGCCCCGACTCCACACAAGGACTGAGGCCCCGGCATGGACGGGAGAGGAATCCCGAGAGGTCCCCTAGCAACTCGCATGGGGACTGGCCTTTCCTGAGGCCACAAGAGCGGGTCCCTGAGGTCCCCGTCGTAACTCGAGAAGACCTGCCGCAACTCGAGAAAATCCAGGAGGTTCTCCCCTCCAGGCGAGATGAGGCCCATTTCCGCTGAGGCGTCTCGAGGCTGATCACACCTCACCTCTGGAACTTCGAAAGGGTCCTTCACACCCTTGGTGCAAATCAAGAAGTTCCCCGACCTAGCCGTCTCCACTCGAGAGGAATCACGAGGGTCCCGCCCACATCCAGAGGAGCCCCGTTTCCGCCTCGTAGCTCGAGATGAGGGATCCTTTCCCTGCTTCGTCGGGAAAGAGTTCCCGGCGTTCCCGTCGCATCTCAAGAGGAGGCCCTCTCAACAGGAACGGCGAGAGGAACTCCAGGGTCGTGCCACCATTCCAAGAGTCCCCCAGATGTCTCAGTCCATTCCAGAGGAACCTCTTTTCCCTTCAGCGGCTCGTCTTTCACGCCGAGGATCGACTCACACCAAGGTGGCACGTGGCACAGCCCTGTGGGAAAGCCTCGTGGGAAAGCCTCGAGGGACAGCCTCGAGGGAAAGCCACAGATCCCTTGATCCACGTGACAGGAAGCGTGACACTACTGCTGCAGCTCGGGAGGAAAGCGCACGTGCATGCCGCCACTCGAGACGAGGCCTGACTCCCCTGGGGAGACTCAGAAGCACCCCAAGATCCATGGCAACACTGGAGAGGAATCCTCCGGTTCCGGCCCCGACTCCACACAAGGACTGAGGCCCCGGCATGGACGGGAGAGGAATCCCGAGAGGTCCCCTAGCAACTCGCATGGGGACTGGCCTTTCCTGAGGCCACCAGAGCGGGTCCCTGAGGTCCCCGTCGTAACTCGAGAAGACCTGCCGCAACTCGAGAAAATCCAGGAGGTTCTCCCCTCCAGGCGAGATGAGGCCCATTTCCGCTGAGGCGTCTCGAGGCTGATCACACCTCCCCTCTGGAACTTCGAAAGGGTCCTTCACACCCTTGGTGCAAATCAAGAAGTTCCCCGACCTAGCCGTCTCCACTCGAGAGGAATCACGAGGGTCCCGCCCACATCCAGAGGAGCCCCGTTTCCGCCTCGTAGCTCGAGATGAGGGATCCTTTCCCTGCTTCGTCGGGAAAGAGTTCCCGGCGTTCGCGTCGCATCTCAAGAGGAGGCCCTCTCTACAGGAACGGCGAGAGGAACTCCAGGGTCGTGCCACCATTCCAAGAGTCCCCCAGATGTCTCAGTCCATTCCAGAGGAACCTCTTTTCCCTTCACCGGCTCGTCTTTCACGCCGAGGATCGACTCACACCAAGGTGGCACGTGGCACAGCCCTGTGGGAAAGCCTCGTGGGAAAGCCTCGAGGGACAGCCTCGAGGGAAAGCCACAGATCCCTTGATCCACGTGACAGGAAGCGTGACACTACTGCTGCAGCTCGGGAGGAAAGCGCACGTGCATGCCCCCACTCGAGACGAGGCCTGACTCCCCTGGGGAGACTCAGAAGCACCCCAAGATCCATGGCAACACTGGAGAGGAATCCTCAGGTTCCGGCCCCGACTCCACACAAGGACTGAGGCCCCGGCATGGACGGGAGAGGAATCCAGAGAGGTCCCCTAGCAACTCGCATGGGGACTGGCCTTTCCTGAGGCCACCAGAGCGGGTCCCTGAGGTCCCCGTCGTAACTCGAGAAGACCTGCCGCAACTCGAGAAAATCCAGGAGGTTCTCCCCTCCAGGCGAGATGAGGCCCATTTCCGCTGAGGCGTCTCGAGGCTGATCACACCTCACCTCTGGAACTTCGAAAGGGTCCTTCACACCCTTGGTGCAAATCAAGAAGTTCCCCGACATACCCGTCTCCACTCGAGAGGAATCACGAGGGTCCCGCCCACATCCAGAGGAGCCCCGTTTCCGCCTCGTAGCTCGAGATGAGGGATCCTTTCCCTGCTTCGTCGGGAAAGAGTTCCCGGCGTTCCCGTCGCATCTCAAGAGGAGGCCCTCTCTACAGGAACGGCGAGAGGAACTCCAGGGTCGTGCCACCATTCCAAGAGTCCCCCAGATGTCTCAGTCCATTCCAGAGGAACCTCTTTTCCCTTCACCGGCTCGTCTTTCACGCCGAGGATCGACTCACACCAAGGTGGCACGTGGCACAGCCCTGTGGGAAAGCCTCGTGGGAAAGCCTCGAGGGACAGCCTCGAGGGAAAGCCACAGATCCCTTGATCCACGTGACAGGAAGCGTGACACTACTGCTGCAGCTCGGGAGGAAAGCGCACGTGCATGCCCCCACTCGAGACGAGGCCTGACTCCCCTGGGGAGACTCAGAAGCACCCCAAGATCCATGGCAACACTGGAGAGGAATCCTCAGGTTCCGGCCCCGACTCCACACAAGGACTGAGGCCCCGGCATGGACGGGAGAGGAATCCCGAGAGGTCCCCTAGCAACTCGCATGGGGACTGGCCTTTCCTGAGGCCAACAGAGCGGGTCCCTGAGGTCCCCGTCGTAACTCGAGAAGACCTGCCGCAACTCGAGAAAATCCAGGAGGTTCTCCCCTCCAGGCGAGATGAGGCCCATTTCCGCTGAGGCGTCTCGAGGCTGATCACACCTCACCTCTGGAACTTCGAAAGGGTCCTTCACACCCTTGGTGCAAATCAAGAAGTTCCCCGACCTAGCCGTCTCCACTCGAGAGGAATCACGAGGGTCCCGCCCACATCCAGAGGAGCCCCGTTTCCGCCTCGTAGCTCGAGATGAGGGATCCTTTCCCTGCTTCGTCGGGAAAGAGTTCCCGGCATTCCCGTCGCATCTCAAGAGGAGGCCCTCTCAACAGGAACGGCGAGAGGAACTCCAGGGTCGTGCCACCATTCCAAGAGACCCCAGATGTCTCAGTCCATTCCAGAGGAACCTCTTTTCCCTTCATCGGCTCGTCTTTCACGCCGAGGATCGACTCACACCAAGGTGGCACGTGGCACAGCCCTGTGGGAAAGCCTCGTGGGAAAGCCTCGAGGGACAGCCTCGAGGGAAAGCCACAGATCCCTTGATCCACGTGACAGGAAGCGTGACACTACTGCTGCAGCTCGGGAGGAAAGCGCACGTGCATGCCCCCACTCGAGACGAGGCCTGACTCCCCTGGGGAGACTCAGAAGCACCCCAAGATCCATGGCAACACTGGAGAGGAATCCTCAGGTTCCGGCCCCGACTCCACACAAGGACTGAGGCCCCGGCATGGACGGGAGAGGAATCCCGAGAGGTCCCCTAGCAACTCGCATGGGGACTGGCCTTTCCTGAGGCCACAAGAGCGGGTCCCTGAGGTCCCCGTCGTAACTCGAGAAGACCTGCCGCAACTCGAGAAAATCCAGGAGGTTCTCCCCTCCAGGCGAGATGAGGCCCATTTCCGCTGAGGCGTCTCGAGGCTGATCACACCTCACCTCTGGAACTTCGAAAGGGTCCTTCACACCCTTGGTGCAAATCAAGAAGTTCCCCGACCTAGCCGTCTCCACTCGAGAGGAATCACGAGGGTCCCGCCCACATCCAGAGGAGCCCCGTTTCCGCCTCGTAGCTCGAGATGAGGGATCCTTTCCCTGCTTCGTCGGGAAAGAGTTCCCGGCGTTCCCGTCGCATCTCAAGAGGAGGCCCTCTCAACAGGAATGGCGAGAGGAACTCCAGGGTCGTGCCACCATTCCAAGAGTCCCCCAGATGTCTCAGTCCATTCCAGAGGAACCTCTTTTCCCTTCAGCGGCTCGTCTTTCACGCCGAGGATCGACTCACACCAAGGTGGCACGTGGCACAGCCCTGTGGGAAAGCCTCGTGGGAAAGCCTCGAGGGACAGCCTCGAGGGAAAGCCACAGATCCCTTGATCCACGTGACAGGAAGCGTGACACTACTGCTGCAGCTCGGGAGGAAAGCGCACGTGCATGCCCCCACTCGAGACGAGGCCTGACTCCCCTGGGGAGACTCAGAAGCACCCCAAGATCCATGGCAACACTGGAGAGGAATCCTCCGGTTCCGGCCCCGACTCCACACAAGGACTGAGGCCCCGGCATGGACGGGAGAGGAATCCCGAGAGGTCCCCTAGCAACTCGCATGGGGACTGGCCTTTCCTGAGGCCACCAGAGCGGGTCCCTGAGGTCCCCGTCGTAACTCGAGAAGACCTGCCACAACTCGAGAAAATCCAGGAGGTTCTCCCCTCCAGGCGAGATGAGGCCCATTTCCGCTGAGGCGTCTCGAGGCTGATCACACCTCACCTCTGGAACTTCGAAAGGGTCCTTCACACCCTTGGTGCAAATCAAGAAGTTCCCCGACCTAGCCGTCTCCACTCGAGAGGAATCACGAGGGTCCCGCCCACATCCAGAGGAGCCCCGTTTCCGCCTCGTAGCTCGAGATGAGGGATCCTTTCCCTGCTTCGTCGGGAAAGAGTTCCCGGCGTTCCCGTCACATCTCAAGAGGAGGCCCTCTCTACAGGAACGGCGAGAGGAACTCCAGGGTCGTGCCACCATTCCAAGAGTCCCCCAGATGTCTCAGTCCATTCCAGAGGAACCTCTTTTCCCTTCACCGGCTCGTCTTTCACGCCGAGGATCGACTCACACCAAGGTGGCACGTGGCACAGCCCTGTGGGAAAGCCTCGTGGGAAAGCCTCGAGGGACAGCCTCGAGGGAAAGCCACAGATCCCTTGATCCACGTGACAGGAAGCGTGACACTACTGCTGCAGCTCGGGAGGAAAGCGCACGTGCATGCCCCCACTAGAGACGAGGCCTGACTCCCCTGGGGAGACTCAGAAGCACCCCAAGATCCATGGCAACACTGGAGAGGAATCCTCAGGTTCCGGCCCCGACTCCACACAAGGACTGAGGCCCCGGCATGGACGGGAGAGGAATCCCGAGAGGTCCCCTAGCAACTCGCATGGGGACTGGCCTTTCCTGAGGCCACCAGAGCGGGTCCCTGAGGTCCCCGTCGTAACTCGAGAAGACCTGCCGCAACTCGAGAAAATCCAGGAGGTTCTCCCCTCCAGGCGAGATGAGGCCCATTTCCGCTGAGGCGTCTCGAGGCTGATCACACCTCCCCTCTGGAACTTCGAAAGGGTCCTTCACACCCTTGGTGCAAATCAAGAAGTTCCCCGACCTAGCCGTCTCCACTCGAGAGGAATCACGAGGGTCCCGCCCACATCCAGAGGAGCCCCGTTTCCGCCTCGTAGCTCGAGATGAGGGATCCTTTCCCTGCTTCGTCGGGAAAGAGTTCCCGGCGTTCCCGTCGCATCTCAAGAGGAGGCCCTCTCTACAGGAACGGCGAGAGGAACTCCAGGGTCGTGCCACCATTCCAAGAGTCCCCCAGATGTCTCAGTCCATTCCAGAGGAACCTCTTTTCCCTTCAGCGGCTCGTCTTTCACGCCGAGGATCGACTCACACCAAGGTGGCACGTGGCACAGCCCTGTGGGAAAGCCTCGTGGGAAAGCCTCGAGGGACAGCCTCGAGGGAAAGCCACAGATCCCTTGATCCACGTGACAGGAAGCGTGACACTACTGCTGCAGCTCGGGAGGAAAGCGCACGTGCATGCCCCCACTCGAGACGAGGCCTGACTCCCCTGGGGAGACTCAGAAGCACCCCAAGATCCATGGCAACACTGGAGAGGAATCCTCAGGTTCCGGCCCCGACTCCACACAAGGACTGAGGCCCCGGCATGGACGGGAGAGGAATCCCGAGAGGTCCCCTAGCAACTCGCATGGGGACTGGCCTTTCCTGAGGCCAACAGAGCGGGTCCCTGAGGTCCCCGTCGTAACTCGAGAAGACCTGCCGCAACTCAAGAAAATCCAGGAGGTTCTCCCCTCCAGGCGAGATGAGGCCCATTTCCGCTGAGGCGTCTCGAGGCTGATCACACCTCACCTCTGGAACTTCGAAAGGGTCCTTCACACCCTTGGTGCAAATCAAGAAGTTCCCCGACCTAGCCGTCTCCACTCGAGAGGAATCACGAGGGTCCCGCCCACATCCAGAGGAGCCCCGTTTCCGCCTCGTAGCTCGAGATGAGGGATCCTTTCCCTGCTTCGTCGGGAAAGAGTTCCCGGCGTTCCCGTCGCATCTCAAGAGGAGGCCCTCTCAACAGGAACGGCGAGAGGAACTCCAGGGTCGTGCCACCATTCCAAGAGACCCCAGATGTCTCAGTCCATTCCAGAGGAACCTCTTTTCCCTTCATCGGCTCGTCTTTCACGCCGAGGATCGACTCACACCAAGGTGGCACGTGGCACAGCCCTGTGGGAAAGCCTCGTGGGAAAGCCTAGAGGGACAGCCTCGAGGGAAAGCCACAGATCCCTTGATCCACGTGACAGGAAGCGTGACACTACTGCTGCAGCACGGGTGGAAAGCGCACGTGCATGCCCCCACTCGAGACGAGGCCTGACTCCCCTGTGGAGACTCAGAAGCACCGCAAGATCCATGGCAACACTGGAGAGGAATCCTCAGGTTCCGGCCCCGACTCCACACAAGGACTGAGGCCCCGGCATGGATGGGAGAGGAATCCCGAGAGGTCCCCTAGCAACTCGCATGGGGACTGGCCTTTCCTGAGGCCACCAGAGCGGGTCCCTGAGGTCCCCGTCGTAACTCGAGAAGACCTGCCGCAACTCGAGAAAATCCAGGAGGTTCTCCCCTCCAGGCGAGATGAGGCCCATTTCCGCTGAGGCGTCTCGAGGCTGATCACACCTCCCCTCTGGAACTTCGAAAGGGTCCTTCACACCCTTGGTGCAAATCAAGAAGTTCCCCGACATACCCGTCTCCACTCGAGAGGAATCACGTGGGTCCCGCCCACATCCAGAGGAGCCCCGTTTCCGCCTCGTAGCTCGAGATGAGGGATCCTTTCCCTGCTTCGTCGGGAAAGAGTTCCCGGCGTTCCCGTCGCATCTCAAGAGGAGGCCCTCTCAACAGGAACGGCGAGAGGAACTCCAGGGTCGTGCCACCATTCCAAGAGTCCCCCAGAGGTCTCAGTCCATTCCAGAGGAACCTCTTTTCCCTTCAGCGGCTCGTCTTTCACGCCGAGGATCGACTCACACCAAGGTGGCACATGGCACAGCCCTGTGGGAAAGCCTCGTGGGAAAGCCTCGAGGGACAGCCTCGAGGGAAAGCCACAGATCCCTTGATCCACGTGACAGGAAGCGTGACACTACTGCTGCAGCTCGGGAGGAAAGCGCACGTGCATGCCCCCACTCGAGACGAGGCCTGACTGCCCTGGGGAGACTCAGAAGCACCCCAAGATCCATGGCAACACTGGAGAGGAATCCTCAGGTTCCGGCCCCGACTCCACACAAGGACTGAGGCCCCGGCATGGACGGGAGAGGAATCCCGAGAGGTCCCCTAGCAACTCGCATGGGGACTGGCCTTTCCTGAGGCCACCAGAGCGGGTCCCTGTGGTCCCCGTCGTAACTCGAGAAGACCTGCCGCAACTCGAGAAAATCCAGGAGGTTCTCCCCTCCAGGCGAGATGAGGCCCATTTCCGCTGAGGCATCTCGAGGCTGATCACACCTCACCTCTGGAACTTCGAAAGGGTCCTTCACACCCTTGGTGCAAATCAAGAAGTTCCCCGACATACCCGTCTCCACTCGAGAGGAATCACGAGGGTCCCGCCCACATCCAGAGGAGCCCCGTTTCCGCCTCGTAGCTCGAGATGAGGGATCCTTTCCCTGCTTCGTCGGGAAAGAGTTCCCGGCGTTCCCGTCGCATCTCAAGAGGAGGCCCTCTCAACAGGAACGGCGAGAGGAACTCCAGGGTCGTGCCACCATTCAAGAGTCCCCCAGATGTCTCAGTCCATTCCAGAGGAACCTCTTTTCCCTTCACCGGCTCGTCTTTCACGCCGAGGATCGACTCACACCAAGGTGGCACGTGGCACAGCCCTGTGGGAAAGCCTCGTGGGAAAGCCTCGAGGGACAGCCTCGAGGGAAAGCCACAGATCCCTTGATCCACGTGACAGGAAGCGTGACACTACTGCTGCAGCTCGGGAGGAAAGCGCACGTGCATGCCCCCACTCGAGACGAGGCCTGAATCCCCTGGGGAGACTCAGAAGCACCCCAAGATCCATGGCAACACTGGAGAGGAATCCTCAGGTTCCGGCCCCGACTCCACACAAGGACTGAGGCCCCGGCATGGACGGGAGAGGAATCCCGAGAGGTCCTCTAGCAACTCGCATGGGGACTGGCCTTTCCTGAGGCCACCAGAGAGGGTCCCTGAGGTCCCCGTCGTAACTCGAGAAGACCTGCCGCAACTCGAGAAAATCCAGGAGGTTCTCCCCTCCAGGCGAGATGAGGCCCATTTCCGTTGAGGCGTCTCGAGGCTGATCACACCTTACCTCTGGAACTTCGAAAGGGTCCTTCACACCCTTGGTGCAAATCAAGAAGTTCCCCAACCTAGCCGTCTCCACTCGAGAGGAATCACTTGCGTCCCGCCCACATACAGAGGAGCCCCGTTTCCGCCTCGTAGCTCGAGATGAGGGATCCTTTCCCTGCTTCGTCGGGAAAGAGTTCCCGGCGTTCCCGTCGCAGCTCAAGAGGAGGCCCTCTCAACAGGAACGGCGAGAGGAACTCCAGGGTCGTGCCACCATTTCAAGAGTCCCCCAGATGTCTCAGTCCATTCCAGAGGAACCTCTTTTCCCTTCACCGGCTCGTCTTTCACGCCGAGGATCGACTCACACCAAGGTGGCACGTGGCACAGCCCTGTGGGAAAGCCTCGTGTGAAAGCCTCGAGGGACACCTCGAGGGAAAGCCACAGATCCCTTGATCCACGTGACAGGAAGCGTGACACTACTGCTGCAGCACGGGAGGAAAGCGCACGTGCCTGCCCCCACTGGAGACGAGGCCTGACTCCCCTGGGGAGACTCAGAAGCACCCCAAGATCCATGGCAACACTGGAGAGGAATCCTCAGGTTCCGGCCCCGACCCAACACAAGGACTGAGGCCCCGGCATGGACGGGAGAGGAATCCCGAGAGGTCCCCTAGCAACTCGCATGGGGACTGGCCTTTCCTGAGGCCACCAGAGCGGGTCCCTGAGGTCCCCGTCGTAACTCGAGAAGACCTACCGCAACTGGAGAAAATCCAGGAAGTTCTCCCCTCCAGGCGAGATGAGGCCCATTTCCGCTGAGGCGTCTCGAGGCTGATCACACCTCACCTCTGGAACTTCGAAAGGGTCCTTCACACCCTTGGTGCAAATCAAGAAGTTCCCCGACATACCCGTCTCCCCCCGCGAGGAATCACGGGGGTCCCGCCCACATCCAGAGGAGCCCCGTTTCCGCCTCGTAGCTCGAGATGAGGGATCCTTTCCCTGCTTCGTCGGGAAAGAGTTCCCGGCCTTCCCGTCGCATCTCAAGAGGAGGCCCTCTCAACAGGAACGGCGAGAGGAACTCCAGGGTCGTGCCACCATTCCAAGAGTCCCCCAGATGTCTCAGTCCATTCCAGAGGAACCTCTTTTCCCTTCACCGGCTCGTCTTTCACGCCGAGGATCGACTCACACCAAGGTGGCACGTGGCACAGCCCTGTGGGAAAGCCTCGTGGGAAAGCCTCGAGGGACAGCCTCGAGGGAAAGCCACAGATCCCTTGATCCACGTGACAGGAAGCGTGACACTACTGCTGCAGCTCGGGAGGAAAGCGCACGTGCATGCCCCCTCTCGAGACGAGGCCTGACTCCCCTGGGGAGACTCAGAAGCACCCCAAGATCCATGGCAACACTGGAGAGGAAACCTCAGGTTCCGGCCCCGACTCCACACAAGGACTGAGGCCCCGGCATGGACGGGAGAGGAATCCCGAGAGGTCCCCTAGCAACTCGCATGGGGACTGGCCTTTCCTGAGGCCACCAGAGAGGGTCCCTGATGTCCCCGTCGTAACTCGAGAAGACCTGCCGCAACTCGAGAAAATCCAGGAGGTTCTCCCCTCCAGGCGAGATGAGGCCCATTTCCGCTGAGGCGTCTCGAGGCTGATCACACCTCACCTCTGGAACTTCGAAAGGGTCCTTCACACCCTTGGTGCAAATCAAGAAGTTCCCCGACCTAGCCGTCTCCACTCGAGAGGAATCACTTGGGTCCCGCCCACATACAGAGGAGCCCCGTTTCCGCCTCGTAGCTCGAGATGAGGGATCCTTTCCCTGCTTCGTCGGGAAAGAGTTCCCGGCGTTCCCGTCGCAGCTCAAGAGGAGGCCCTCTCAACAGGAACGGCGAGAGGAACTCCAGGGTCGTGCCACCATTTCAAGAGTCCCCCAGATGTCTCAGTCCATTCCAGAGGAACCTCTTTTCCCTTCACCGGCTCGTCTTTCACGCCGAGGATCGACTCACACCAAGGTGGCACGTGGCACAGCCCTGTGGGAAAGCCTCGTGTGAAAGCCTCGAGGGACACCTCGAGGGAAAGCCACAGATCCCTTGATCCACGTGACAGGAAGCGTGACACTACTGCTGCAGCACGGGAGGAAAGCGCACCTGCATGCCCCCACTGGAGACGAGGCCTGACTCCCCTGGGGAGACTCAGAAGCACCCCAAGATCCATGGCAACACTGGAGAGGAATCCTCAGGTTCCGGCCCCGACCCAACACAAGGACTGAGGCCCCGGCATGGACGGGAGAGGAATCCCGAGAGGTCCCCTAGCAACTCGCATGGGGACTGGCCTTTCCTGAGGCCACCAGAGCGGGTCACTGAGGTCCCCGTCGTAACTCGAGAAGACCTGCCGCAACTCGAGAAAATCCAGGAGGTTCTCCCCTCCAGGCGAGATGAGGCCCATTTCCGCTGAGGCGTCTCGGGGCTGATCACACCTCACCTCTGGAACTTCGAAAGGGTCCTTCACACCCTTGGTGCAAATCAAGAAGTTCCCCGACATACCCGTCTCCATTCGAGAGGAATCACGAGGGTCCCGCCCACATCCAGAGGAGCCCCGTTTCCGCCTCGTAGCTCGAGATGAGGGATCCTTTCCCTGCTTCGTCGGGAAAGAGTTCCCGGCCTTCCCTTCGCATCTCAAGTGGAGGCCCTCTCAACAGGAACGGCGAGAGGAACTCCAGGGTCGTGCCACCATTCCAAGAGTCCCCCAGATGTCTCAGTTCATTCCAGAGGAACCTCTTTTCCCTTCACCGGCTCGTCTTTCACGCCGAGGATCGACTCACACCAAGGTGGCACGTGGCACAGCCCTGTGGGAAAGCCTCGTGGGAAAGCCTCGAGGGACAGCCTCGAGGGAAAGCCACAGATCCCTTGATCCACGTGACAGGAAGCGTGACACTACTGCTGCAGCTCGGGAGGAAAGCGCACGTGCATGCCCCCACTCGAGACGAGGCCTGACTTCCCTGGGGAGACTCAGAAGCACCCCAAGATCCATGGCAACACTGGAGAGGAATCCGCAGGTTCCGGCCCCGATTCCACACAAGGACTGAGTCCCCGGCATGGACGGGAGAGGAATCCCGAGAGGTCCCCTAGCAACTCGCATGGGGACTGGCCTTTCCTGAGGCCACCACAGCGGGTCCCTGTGGTCCCCGTCGTAACTCGAGAAGACCTGCCGCAACTCGAGAAAATCCAGGAGGTTCTCCCCTCCAGGCGAGATGAGGCCCATTTCCGCTGAGGCGTCTCGAGGCTGATCACACCTCACCTCTGGAACTTCGAAAGGGTCCTTCACACCCTTGGTGCAAATCAAGAAGTTCCCCGACATACCCGTCTCCACTCGAGAGGAATCACGAGGGTCCCGCCCACATCCAGAGGAGCCCCGTTTCCGCCTCGTAGCTCGAGATGAGGGATCCTTTCCCTGCTTCGTCGGGAAAGAGATCCCGGCGTTCCCGTCGCAGCTCAAGAGGAGGCCCTCTCAACAGGAACGGCGAGAGGAACTCCAGGGTCGTGCCACCATTTCAAGAGTCCCCCAGATGTCTCAGTCCATTCCAGAGGAACCTCTTTTCCCTTCACCGGCTCGTCTTTCACGCCGAGGATCGACTCACACCAAGGTGGCACGTGGCACAGCCCTGTGGGAAAGCCTCGTGTGAAAGCCTCGAGGGACACCTCGAGGGAAAGCCACAGATCCCTTGATCCACGTGACAGGAAGCGTGACACTACTGCTGCAGCACGGGAGGAAAGCGCACCTGCATGCCCCCACTGGAGACGAGGCCTGTCTCCCCTGGGGAGACTCAGAAGCACCCCAAGATCCATGGCAACACTGGAGAGGAATCCTCAGGTTCCGGCCCCGACCCAACACAAGGACTGAGGCCCCGGCATGGACGGGAGAGGAATCCCGAGAGGTCCCCTAGCAACTCGCATGGGGACTGGCCTTTCCTGAGGCCACCAGAGCGGGTCACTGAGGTCCCCGTCGTAACTCGAGAAGACCTGCCGCAACTCGAGAAAATCCAGGAGGTTCTCCCCTCCAGGCGAGATGAGGCCCATTTCCGCTGAGGCGTCTCGGGGCTGATCACACCTCACCTCTGGAACTTCGAAAGGGTCCTTCACACCCTTGGTGCAAATCAAGAAGTTCCCCGACATACCCGTCTCCATTCGAGAGGAATCACGAGGGTCCCGCCCACATCCAGAGGAGCCCCGTTTCCGCCTCGTAGCTCGAGATGAGGGATCCTTTCCCTGCTTCGTCGGGAAAGAGTTCCCGGCCTTCCCTTCGCATCTCAAGAGGAGGCCCTCTCAACAGGAACGGCGAGAGGAACTCCAGGGTCGTGCCACCATTCCAAGAGTCCCCCAGATGTCTCAGTTCATTCCAGAGGAACCTCTTTTCCCTTCACCGGCTCGTCTTTCACGCCGAGGATCGACTCACACCAAGGTGGCACGTGGCACAGCCCTGTGGGAAAGCCTCGTGGGAAAGCCTCGAGGGACAGCCTCGAGGGAAAGCCACAGATCCCTTGATCCACGTGACAGGAAGCGTGACACTACTGCTGCAGCTCGGGAGGAAAGCGCACGTGCATGCCCCCACTCGAGACGAGGCCTGACTTCCCTGGGGAGACTCAGAAGCACCCCAAGATCCATGGCAACACTGGAGAGGAATCCGCAGGTTCCGGCCCCGATTCCACACAAGGACTGAGTCCCCGGCATGGACGGGAGAGGAATCCCGAGAGGTCCCCTAGCAACTCGCATGGGGACTGGCCTTTCCTGAGGCCACCACAGCGGGTCCCTGTGGTCCCCGTCGTAACTCGAGAAGACCTGCCGCAACTCGAGAAAATCCAGGAGGTTCTCCCCTCCAGGCGAGATGAGGCCCATTTCCGCCGAGGCATTTCGAGGCTGATCACACCTCCCCTCTGGAACTTCGAAAGGGTCCTTCATACCCTTGGTGCAAATCAAGAAGTTCCCCGACATACCCGTCTCCACTCGAGAGGAATCACGAGGGTCCCGCCCACATCCAGAGGAGCCCCGTGTCCACCTCGTAGCTCGAGATGAGGGATCCTTTCCCTGCTTCGTCGGGAAAGAGTTCCCGGCGTTCCCGTCGCATCTCAAGAGGAGGCCCTCTCAACAGGAACGGCGAGAGGAACTCCAGGGTCGTGCCACCATTCCAAGAGTCCCCCAGATGTCTCAGTCCATTCCAGAGGAACCTCTTTTCCCTTCACCGGCTCGTCTTTCACGCCGAGGATCGACTCACACCAAGGTGGCACATGGCACAGCCCTGTGGGAAAGCCTCGTGGGAAAGCCTCGAGGGACAGCCTCGAGGGAAAGCCACAGATCCCTTGATCCACGTGACAGGAAGCGTGACACTACTGCTGCAGCTCGGGAGGAAAGCGCACGTGCATGCCCCCACTCGAGACGAGGCCTGACTCCCCTGGGGAGACTCAGAAGCACCCCAAGATCCATGGCAACACTGGAGAGGAATCCTCAGGTTCCGGCCCCGACTCCACACAAGGACTGAGGCCCCGGCATGGACGGGAGAGGAATCCCGAGAGGTCCCCTAGCAACTCGCATGGGGACTGGCCTTTCCTGAGGCCACCAGAGCGGGTCCCTGTGGTCCCCGTCGTAACTCGAGAAGACCTGCCGCAACTCGAGAAAATCCAGGAGGTTCTCCCCTCCAGGCGAGATGAGGCCCATTTCCGCTGAGGCGTCTCGAGGCTGATCACACCTCACCTCTGGAACTTCGAAAGGGTCCTTCACACCCTTGGTGCAAATCAAGAAGTTCCCCGACATACCCGTCTCCACTCGAGAGGAATCACGAGGGTCCCGCCCACATCCAGAGGAGCCCCGTTTCCGCCTCGTAGCTCGAGATGAGGGATCCTTTCCCTGCTTCGTCGGGAAAGAGTTCCCGGCGTTCCCGTCGCATCTCAAGAGGAGGCCCTCTCAACAGGAACGGCGAGAGGAACTCCAGGGTCGTGCCACCATTCCAAGAGTCCCCCAGATGTCTCAGTCCATTCCAGAGGAACCTCTTTTCCCTTCACCGGCTCGTCTTTCACGCCGAGTATCGACTCACACCAAGGTGGCACGTGGCACAGCCCTGTGGGAAAGCCTCGTGGGAAAGCCTCGAGGGACAGCCTCGAGGGAAAGCCACAGATCCCTTGATCCACGTGACAGGAAGCGTGACACTACTGCTGCAGCTCGGGAGGAAAGCGCACGTGCATGCCCCCACTCGAGACGAGGCCTGAATCCCCTGGGGAGACTCAGAAGCACCCCAAGATCCATGGCAACACTGGAGAGGAATCCTCAGGTTCCGGCCCCGGCTCCACACAAGGACTGAGGCCCCGGCATGGACGGGAGAGGAATCCCGAGAGGTCCCCTAGCAACTCGCATGGGGACTGGCCTTTCCTGAGGCCACCAGAGAGGGTCCCTGAGGTCCCCGTCGTAACTCGAGAAGACCTGCCGCAACTCGAGAAAATCCAGGAGGTTCTCCCCTCCAGGCGAGATGAGGCCCATTTCCGCTGAGGCGTCTCGAGGCTGATCACACCTTACCTCTGGAACTTCGAAAGGGTCCTTCACACCCTTGGTGCAAATCAAGAAGTTCCCCAACCTAGCCGTCTCCACTCGAGAGGAATCACTTGGGTCCCGCCCACATCCAGAGGAGCCCCGTTTCCGCCTCGTAGCTCGAGATGAGGGATCCTTTCCCTGCTTCGTCGGGAAAGAGTTCCCGGCGTTCCCGTCGCAGCTCAAGAGGAGGCCCTCTCAACAGGAACGGCGAGAGGAACTCCAGGGTCGTGCCACCATTTCAAGAGTCCCCCAGATGTCTCAGTCCATTCCAGAGGAACCTCTTTTCCCTTCACCGGCTCGTCTTTCACGCCGAGGATCGACTCACACCAAGGTGGCACGTGGCACAGCCCTGTGGGAAAGCCTCGTGTGAAAGCCTCGAGGGACACCTCGAGGGAAAGCCACAGATCCCTTGATCCACGTGACAGGAAGCATGACACTACTGCTGCAGCACGGGAGGAAAGCGCACGTGCATGCCCCCACTGGAGACGAGGCCTGACTCCCCTGGGTAGACTCAGAAGCACCCCAAGATCCATGGCAACACTGGAGAGGAATCCTCAGGTTCCGGCCCCGACTCCACACAAGGACTGAGGCCCCGGCATGGACGGGAGAGGAATCCCGAGAGGTCCCCTAGCAACTCGCATGGGACTGGCCTTTCCTGAGGCCACCAGAGCGGGTCCCTGAGGTCACCGTCGTAACTCGAGAAGACCTGCCGCAACTCGAGAAAATCCAGGAGGTTCTCCCCTCCAGGCGAGATGAGGCCCATTTCCGCTGAGGCGTCTCGAGGCTGATCACACCTCACCTCTGGAACTTCGAAAGGGTCCTTCACACCCTTGGTGCAAATCAAGAAGTTCGCCGACCTAGCCGTCTCCACTCGAGAGGAATCACGAGGGTCCCGCCCACGTCCAGAGGAGCCCCGTTTCCGCCTCGTAGCTCGAGATGAGGGATCCTTTCCCTGCTTCGTCGGGAAAGAGTTCCCGGCGTTCCCGTCGCAGCTCAAGAGGAGGCCCTCTCAACAGGAACGGCGAGAGGAACTCCAGGGTCGTGCCACCATTTCAAGAGTCCCCCAGATGTCTCAGTCCATTCCAGAGGAACCTCTTTTCCCTTCACCGGCTCGTCTTTCACGCCGAGGATCGACTCACACCAAGGTGGCACGTGGCACAGCCCTGTGGGAAAGCCTCGTGTGAAAGCCTCGAGGGACACCTCGAGGGAAAGCCACAGATCCCTTGATCCACGTGACAGGAAGCGTGACACTACTGCTGCAGCACGGGAGGAAAGCGCACCTGCATGCCCCCACTGGAGACGAGGCCTGACTCCCCTGGGGAGACTCAGAAGCACCCCAAGATCCATGGCAACACTGGAGAGGAATCCTCAGGTTCCGGCCCCGACCCAACACAAGGACTGAGGCCCCGGCATGGACGGGAGAGGAATCCCGAGAGGTCCCCTAGCAACTCGCATGGGGACTGGCCTTTCCTGAGGCCACCAGAGCGGGTCACTGAGGTCCCCGTCGTAACTCGAGAAGACCTGCCACAACTCGAGAAAATCCAGGAGGTTCTCCCCTCCAGGCGAGATGAGGCCCATTTCCGCTGAGGCGTCTCGGGGCTGATCACACCTCACCTCTGGAACTTCGAAAGGGTCCTTCACACCCTTGGTGCAAATCAAGAAGTTCCCCGACATACCCGTCTCCATTCGAGAGGAATCACGAGGGTCCCGCCCACATCCAGAGGAGCCCCGTTTCCGCCTCGTAGCTCGAGATGAGGGATCCTTTCCCTGCTTCGTCGGGAAAGAGTTCCCGGCCTTCCCTTCGCATCTCAAGAGGAGGCCCTCTCAACAGGAACGGCGAGAGGAACTCCAGGGTCGTGCCACCATTCCAAGAGTCCCCCAGATGTCTCAGTTCATTCCAGAGGAACCTCTTTTCCCTTCACCGGCTCGTCTTTCACGCCGAGGATCGACTCACACCAAGGTGGCACGTGGCACAGCCCTGTGGGAAAGCCTCGTGGGAAAGCCTCGAGGGACAGCCTCGAGGGAAAGCCACAGATCCCTTGATCCACGTGACAGGAAGCGTGACACTACTGCTGCAGCTCGGGAGGAAAGCGCACGTGCATGCCCCCACTCGAGACGAGGCCTGACTTCCCTGGGGAGACTCAGAAGCACCCCAAGATCCATGGCAACACTGGAGAGGAATCCGCAGGTTCCGGCCCCGATTCCACACAAGGACTGAGTCCCCGGCATGGACGGGAGAGGAATCCCGAGAGGTCCCCTAGCAACTCGCATGGGGACTGGCCTTTCCTGAGGCCACCACAGCGGGTCCCTGTGGTCCCCGTCGTAACTCGAGAAGACCTGCCGCAACTCGAGAAAATCCAGGAGGTTCTCCCCTCCAGGCGAGATGAGGCCCATTTCCGCCGAGGCATTTCGAGGCTAATCACACCTCCCCTCTGGAACTTCGAAAGGGTCCTTCATACCCTTGGTGCAAATCAAGAAGTTCCCCGACATACCCGTCTCCACTCGAGAGGAATCACGAGGGTCCCGCCCACATCCAGAGGAGCCCCGTGTCCACCTCGTAGCTCGAGATGAGGGATCCTTTCCCTGCTTCGTCGGGAAAGAGTTCCCGGCGTTCCAGTCGCATCTCAAGAGGAGGCCCTCTCAACATGAACGGCAAGAGGAACTCCAGGGTCGTGCCACCATTCCAAGAGTCCCCCAGATGTCTCAGTCCATTCCAGAGGAACCTCTTTTCCCTTCACCGGCTCGTCTTTCACGCCGAGGATCGACTCACACCAAGGTGGCACGTGGCACAGCCCTGTGGGAAAGCCTCGTGGGAAAGACTCGAGGGACAGCCTCGAGGGAAAGCCACAGATCCCTTGATCCACGTGACAGGAAGCGTGACACTACTGCTGCAGCTCGGGAGGAAAGCGCACGTGCATGCCCCCACTCGAGACGAGGCCTGACTCCCCTGGGGAGACTCAGAAGCACCCCAAGATCCATGGCAACACTGGAGAGGAATCCTCAGGTTCCGGCCCAGACTCCACACAAGGACTGAGGCCCCGGCATGGACGGGAGAGGAATCCCGAGAGGTCCCCTAGCAACTCGCATGGGGACTGGCCTTTCCTGAGTCCACCAGAGCGGGTCCCTGAGGTCCCCGTCGTAACTCGAGAAGACCTGCCGCAACTCGAGAAAATCCAGGAGGTTCTGCACTCCAGGCGAGATGAGGCCCATTTCCGCTGAGGCGTCTCAAGGCTGATCACACCTCACCTCTGGAACTTCGAAAGGGTCCTTCACACCCTTGGTGCAAAACAAGAAGTTCCCCGACATACCCGTCTCCACTCGAGAGGAATCACGAGGGTCCCGCCCACATCCAGAGGAGCCCCGTGTCCGCCTCGTAGCTCGAGATGAGGGATCCTTTCCCTGCTTCGTCGGGAAAGAGTTCCCGGCGTTCCCGTCGCATCTCAAGAGGAGGCCCTCTCAACAGGAACGGCGAGAGGAACTCCAGGGTCGTGCCACCATTCCAAGAGTCCCCCAGATGTCTCAGTCCATTCCAGAGGAACCTCTTTTCCCTTCACCGGCTCGTCTTTCACGCCGAGGATCGACTCACACCAAGGTGGCACGTGGCACAGCCCTGTGGGAAAGCCTCGTGGGAAAGCCTCGAGGGACAGCCTCGAGGGAAAGCCACAGATCCCTTGATCCACGTGACAGGAAGGGTCACCATACTGCTGCAGCTCGGGAGGAAAGCGCACGTGCATGCCCCCACTCGAGACGAGGCCTGACTTCCCTGGGGAGACTCAGAAGCACCCCAAGATCCATGGCAACACTGGAGAGGAATCCTCAGGTTCCGGCCCCGACTCCACACAAGGACTGAGGCCCGGGCATGGACGGGAGAGGAATCCCGAGAGGTCCCCTAGCAACTCGCATGGGGACTGGCCTTTCCTGAGGCCACCAGAGCGGGTCCCTGAGGTCCCCGTCGTAACTCGAGAAGACCTGCCGCAACTCGAGAAAATCCAGGAGGTTCTCCCCTCCAGGCGAGATGAGGCCCATTTCCGCTGAGGCGTCTCGAGTCTGATCACACCTCATCTCTGGAACTTCGAAAGGGTCCTTCACACCCTTGGTGCAAATCAAGAACTTCCCCGACCTAGCCGTCTCCACTCGAGAGGAATCACGAGGGTCCCGCCCACATCCAGAGGAGCCCCGTTTCCGCCTCATAGCTCGAGATGAGGGAACCTTTCCCTGCTTCGTCAGGAAAGAGTTCCCGGCGTCCCCGTCGCATCTCAAGAGGAGGCCCTCTCAACAGGAACGGCGAGAGGAACTCCAGGGTCGTGCCACCATTCCAAGAGTCCCCCAGATGTCTCAGTCCATTCCAGAGGAACCTCTTTTCCCTTCACCGGCTCGTCTTTCACGCCGAGGATCGACTCACACCAATGTGGCACGTGGCACAGCCCTGTGGGAAAGCCTCGTGGGAAAGCCTCGAGGGACAGCCTCGAGGGAAAGCCACAGATCCCTTGATCCACGTGAGAGGAAGCGTGACACTACTGCTGCAGCTCGGGAGGAAAGCGCACGTGCATGCCCCCACTCGAGACGAGGCCTGACTCCCCTGGGGCGACTCAGAAGCACCCCACGATCCATGGCAACACTGGAGAGGAATCCTCAGGTTCCGGCCCCGACTCCACACAAGGACTGAGGCCCCGGCATGGACGGGAGAGGAATCCCGAGAGGTCCCCTAGCAACTCGCATGGGGACTGGCCTTTCCTGAGTCCACCAGAGCGGGTCCCTGAGGTCCCCGTCGTAACTCGAGAAGACCTGCCGCAACTCGAGAAAATCCAGGAGGTTCTGCACTCCAGGCGAGATGAGGCCCATTTCCGCTGAGGCGTCTCAAGGCTGATCACACCTCACCTCTGGAACTTCGAAAGGGTCCTTCACACCCTTGGTGCAAAACAAGAAGTTCCCCGACATACCCGTCTCCACTCGAGAGGAATCACGAGGGTCCCGCCCACATCCAGAGGAGCCCCGTGTCCGCCTCGTAGCTCGAGATGAGGGATCCTTTCCCTGCTTCGTCGGGAAAGAGTTCCCGGCGTTCCCGTCGCATCTCAAGAGGAGGCCCTCTCAACAGGAACGGCGAGAGGAACTCCAGGGTCGTGCCACCATTCCAAGAGTCCCCCAGATGTCTCAGTCCATTCCAGAGGAACCTCTTTTCCCTTCACCGGCTCGTCTTTCACGCCGAGGATCGACTCACACCAAGGTGGCACGTGGCACAGCCCTGTGGGAAAGCCTCGTGGGAAAGCCTCGAGGGACAGCCTCGAGGGAAAGCCACAGATCCCTTGATCCACGTGACAGGAAGCGTGACACTACTGCTGCAGCTCGGGAGGAAAGCGCACGTGCATGCCCCCACTCGAGACGAGGCCTGACTCCCCTGGGGAGACTCAGAAGCACCCCAAGATCCATGGCAACACTGGAGAGGAATCCTCAGGTTCCGGCCCCGACTCCACACAAGGACTGAGGCCCCGGCATGGACGGGAGAGGAATCCCGAGAGGTCCCCTAGCAACTCGCATGGGGACTGGCCTTTCCTGAGGCCACCAGAGCGGGTCCCTGTGGTCCCCGTCGTAACTCGAGAAGACCTGCCGCAACTCGAGAAAATCCAGGAGGTTCTCCCCTCCAGGCGAGATGAGGCCCATTTCCGCTGAGGCGTCTCGAGGCTGATCACACCTCATCTCTGGAACTTCGAAAGGGTCCTTCACACCCTTGGTGCAAATCAAGAACTTCCCCGACCTAGCCGTCTCCACTCGAGAGGAATCACGAGGGTCCCGCCCACATCCAGAGGAGCCCCGTTTCCGCCTCGTAGCTCGAGATGAGGGAACCTTTCCCTGCTTCGTCAGGAAAGAGTTCCCGGCGTCCCCGTCGCATCTCAAGAGGAGGCCCTCTCAACAGGAACGGCGAGAGGAACTCCAGGGTCGTGCCACCATTCCAAGAGTCCCCCAGATGTCTCAGTCCATTCCAGAGGAACCTCTTTTCCCTTCACCGGCTCGTCTTTCACGCCGAGGATCGACTCACACCAATGTGGCACGTGGCACAGCCCTGTGGGAAAGCCTCGTGGGAAAGCCTCGAGGGACAGCCTCGAGGGAAAGCCACAGATCCCTTGATCCACGTGACAGGAAGCGTGACACTACTGCTGCAGCTCGGGAGGAAAGCGCACGTGCATGCCCCCACTCGAGACGAGGCCTGACTCCCCTGGGGCGACTCAGAAGCACCCCAAGATCCATGGCAACACTGGAGAGGAATCCTCAGGTTCCGGCCCCGACTCCACGCAAGGACTGAGGCCCCGGCATGGACGGGAGAGGAATCCCGAGAGGTCCCCTAGCAACTCGCATGGGGACTGGCCTTTCCTGAGGCCACCAGAGCGGGTCCCTGAGGTCCCCGTCGTAACTCGAGAAGACCTGCCGCAACTCGAGAAAATCCAGGAGGTTCTCCCCTCCAGGCGAGATGAGGCCCATTTCGGCTGAGGCGTCTCGAGGCTGAACACACCTCACCTCTGGAACTTCGAAAGGGTCCTTCACACCCTTGGTGCAAATCAAGAAGTTCCCCGACATACCCGTCTCCACTCGAGAGGAATCACGAGGGTCCCGCCCACATCCAGAGGAGCCCCGTGTCCGCCTCGTAGCTCGAGATGAGGGATCCTTTCCCTGCTTCGTCGGGAAAGAGTTCCCGGCGTTCCCGTCGCATCTCAAGAGGAGGCCCTCTCAACAGGAACGGCGAGAGGAACTCCAGGGTCGTGCCACCATTCCAAGAGTCCCCCAGATGTCTCAGTCCATTCCAGAGGAACCTCTTTTCCCTTCACCGGCTCGTCTTTCACGCCGAGGATCGACTCCCACCAAGGTGGCACGTGGCACAGCCCTGTGGGAAAGCCTCGTGGGAAAGCCTCGAGGGACAGCCTCGAGGGAAAGCCACAGATCCCTTGATCCACGTGACAGGAAGTGTGACACTACTGCTGCAGCTCGGGAGGAAAGCGCACGTGCATGCCCCCACTCGAGACGAGGCCTGACTCCCCTGGGGAGACTCAGAAGCACCCCAAGATCCATGGCAACACTGGAGAGGAATCCTCAGGTTCCGGCCCCGACTCCACACAAGGACTGAGGCCCGGGCATGGACGGGAGAGGAATCCCGAGAGGTCCCCTAGCAACTCGCATGGGGACTGGCCTTTCCTGAGGCCACCAGAGCGGGTCCCTGAGGTCCCCGTCGTAACTCGAGAAGACCTGCCGCAACTCGAGAAAATCCAGGAGGTTCTCCCCTCCAGGCGAGATGAGGCCCATTTCCGCTGAGGCGTCTCGAGTCTGATCACACCTCATCTCTGGAACTTCGAAAGGGTCCTTCACACCCTTGGTGCAAATCAAGAACTTCCCCGACCTAGCCGTCTCCACTCGAGAGGAATCACGAGGGTCCCGCCCACATCCAGAGGAGCCCCGTTTCCGCCTCATAGCTCGAGATGAGGGAACCTTTCCCTGCTTCGTCAGGAAAGAGTTCCCGGCGTCCCCGTCGCATCTCAAGAGGAGGCCCTCTCAACAGGAACGGCGAGAGGAACTCCAGGGTCGTGCCACCATTCCAAGAGTCCCCCAGATGTCTCAGTCCATTCCAGAGGAACCTCTTTTCCCTTCACCGGCTCGTCTTTCACGCCGAGGATCGACTCACACCAATGTGGCACGTGGCACAGCCCTGTGGGAAAGCCTCGTGGGAAAGCCTCGAGGGACAGCCTCGAGGGAAAGCCACAGATCCCTTGATCCACGTGAGAGGAAGCGTGACACTACTGCTGCAGCTCGGGAGGAAAGCGCACGTGCATGCCCCCACTCGAGACGAGGCCTGACTCCCCTGGGGCGACTCAGAAGCACCCCACGATCCATGGCAACACTGGAGAGGAATCCTCAGGTTCCGGCCCCGACTCCACACAAGGACTGAGGCCCCGGCATGGACGGGAGAGGAATCCCGAGAGGTCCCCTAGCAACTCGCATGGGGACTGGCCTTTCCTGAGTCCACCAGAGCGGGTCCCTGAGGTCCCCGTCGTAACTCGAGAAGACCTGCCGCAACTCGAGAAAATCCAGGAGGTTCTGCACTCCAGGCGAGATGAGGCCCATTTCCGCTGAGGCGTCTCAAGGCTGATCACACCTCACCTCTGGAACTTCGAAAGGGTCCTTCACACCCTTGGTGCAAAACAAGAAGTTCCCCGACATACCCGTCTCCACTCGAGAGGAATCACGAGGGTCCCGCCCACATCCAGAGGAGCCCCGTGTCCGCCTCGTAGCTCGAGATGAGGGATCCTTTCCCTGCTTCGTCGGGAAAGAGTTCCCGGCGTTCCCGTCGCATCTCAAGAGGAGGCCCTCTCAACAGGAACGGCGAGAGGAACTCCAGGGTCGTGCCACCATTCCAAGAGTCCCCCAGATGTCTCAGTCCATTCCAGAGGAACCTCTTTTCCCTTCACCGGCTCGTCTTTCACGCCGAGGATCGACTCACACCAAGGTGGCACGTGGCACAGCCCTGTGGGAAAGCCTCGTGGGAAAGCCTCGAGGGACAGCCTCGAGGGAAAGCCACAGATCCCTTGATCCACGTGACAGGAAGCGTGACACTACTGCTGCAGCTCGGGAGGAAAGCGCACGTGCATGCCCCCACTCGAGACGAGGCCTGACTCCCCTGGGGAGACTCAGAAGCACCCCAAGATCCATGGCAACACTGGAGAGGAATCCTCAGGTTCCGGCCCCGACTCCACACAAGGACTGAGGCCCCGGCATGGACGGGAGAGGAATCCCGAGAGGTCCCCTAGCAACTCGCATGGGGACTGGCCTTTCCTGAGGCCACCAGAGCGGGTCCCTGTGGTCCCCGTCGTAACTCGAGAAGACCTGCCGCAACTCGAGAAAATCCAGGAGGTTCTCCCCTCCAGGCGAGATGAGGCCCATTTCCGCTGAGGCGTCTCGAGGCTGATCACACCTCATCTCTGGAACTTCGAAAGGGTCCTTCACACCCTTGGTGCAAATCAAGAACTTCCCCGACCTAGCCGTCTCCACTCGAGAGGAATCACGAGGGTCCCGCCCACATCCAGAGGAGCCCCGTTTCCGCCTCGTAGCTCGAGATGAGGGAACCTTTCCCTGCTTCGTCAGGAAAGAGTTCCCGGCGTCCCCGTCGCATCTCAAGAGGAGGCCCTCTCAACAGGAACGGCGAGAGGAACTCCAGGGTCGTGCCACCATTCCAAGAGTCCCCCAGATGTCTCAGTCCATTCCAGAGGAACCTCTTTTCCCTTCACCGGCTCGTCTTTCACGCCGAGGATCGACTCACACCAATGTGGCACGTGGCACAGCCCTGTGGGAAAGCCTCGTGGGAAAGCCTCGAGGGACAGCCTCGAGGGAAAGCCACAGATCCCTTGATCCACGTGACAGGAAGCGTGACACTACTGCTGCAGCTCGGGAGGAAAGCGCACGTGCATGCCCCCACTCGAGACGAGGCCTGACTCCCCTGGGGCGACTCAGAAGCACCCCAAGATCCATGGCAACACTGGAGAGGAATCCTCAGGTTCCGGCCCCGACTCCACGCAAGGACTGAGGCCCCGGCATGGACGGGAGAGGAATCCCGAGAGGTCCCCTAGCAACTCGCATGGGGACTGGCCTTTCCTGAGGCCACCAGAGCGGGTCCCTGAGGTCCCCGTCGTAACTCGAGAAGACCTGCCGCAACTCGAGAAAATCCAGGAGGTTCTCCCCTCCAGGCGAGATGAGGCCCATTTCGGCTGAGGCGTCTCGAGGCTGAACACACCTCACCTCTGGAACTTCGAAAGGGTCCTTCACACCCTTGGTGCAAATCAAGAAGTTCCCCGACATACCCGTCTCCACTCGAGAGGAATCACGAGGGTCCCGCCCACATCCAGAGGAGCCCCGTTTCCGCCTCGTAGCTCGAGATGAGGGATCCTTTCCCTGCTTCGTCGGGAAAGAGTTCCCGGCGTTCCCGTCGCATCTCAAGAGGAGGCCCTCTCAACAGGAACGGCGAGAGGAACTCCAGGGTCGTGCCACCATTCCAAGAGTCCCCCAGATGTCTCAGTCCATTCCAGAGGAACCTCTTTTCCCTTCACCGGCTCGTCTTTCACGCCGAGGATCGACTCCCACCAAGGTGGCACGTGGCACAGCCCTGTGGGAAAGCCTCGTGGGAAAGCCTCGAGGGACAGCCTCGAGGGAAAGCCACAGATCCCTTGATCCACGTGACAGGAAGTGTGACACTACTGCTGCAGCTCGGGAGGAAAGCGCACGTGCATGCCCCCACTCGAGACGAGGCCTGACTCCCCTGGGGAGACTCAGAAGCACCCCAAGATCCATGGCAACACTGGAGAGGAATCCTCAGGTTCCGGCCCCGACTCCACGCAAGGACTGAGGCCCCGGCATGGACGGGAGAGGAATCCCGAGAGGTCCCCTAGCAACTCGCATGGGGACTGGCCTTTCCTGAGGCCACCAGAGCGGGTCCCTGTGGTCCCCGTCGTAACTCGAGAAGACCTGCCGCAACTCGAGAAAATCCAGGAGGTTCTCCCCTCCAGGCGAGATGAGGCCCATTTCCGCTGAGGCGTCTCGAGGCTGATCACACCTCATCTCTGGAACTTCGAAAGGGTCCTTCACACCCTTGGTGCAAATCAAGAACTTCCCCGACCAAGCCGTCTCCACTCGAGAGGAATCACGAGGGTCCCGCCCACATCCAGAGGAGCCCCGTTTCCGCCTCGTAGCTCGAGATGAGGGAACCTTTCCCTGCTTCGTCAGGAAAGAGTTCCCGGCGTCCCCGTCGCATCTCAAGAGGAGGCCCTCTCAACAGGAACGGCGAGAGGAACTCCAGGGTCGTGCCACCATTCCAAGAGTCCCCCAGATGTCTCAGTCCATTCCAGAGGAACCTCTTTTCCCTTCACCGGCTCGTCTTTCACGCCGAGGATCGACTCCCACCAAGGTGGCACGTGGCACAGCCCTGTGGGAAAGCCTCGTGGGAAAGCCTCGAGGGACAGCCTCGAGGGAAAGCCACAGATCCCTTGATCCACGTGACAGGAAGCGTGACACTACTGCTGCAGCTCGGGAGGAAAGCGCACGGGCATGCCCCCACTCGAGACGAGGCCTGACTCCCCTGGGGAGACTCAGAAGCACCCCAAGATCCATGGCAACACTGGAGAGGAATCCTCAGGTTCCGGCCCCGACTCCACGCAAGGACTGAGGCCCCGGCATGGACGGGAGAGGAATCCCGAGAGGTCCCCTAGCAACTCGCATGGGGACTGGCCTTTCCTGAGGCCACCAGAGCGGGTCCCTGTGGTCCCCGTCGTAACTCGAGAAGACCTGCCGCAACTCGAGAAAATCCAGGAGGTTCTCCCCTCCAGGCGAGATGAGGCCCATTTCCGCTGAGGCGTCTCGAGGCTGATCACACCTCATCTCTGGAACTTCGAAAGGGTCCTTCACACCCTTGGTGCAAATCAAGAACTTCCCCGACCAAGCCGTCTCCACTCGAGAGGATTCACGAGGGTCCCGCCCACATCCAGAGGAGCCCCGTTTCCGCCTCGTAGCTCGAGATGAGGGAACCTTTCCCTGCTTCGTCAGGAAAGAGTTCCCGGCGTCCCCGTCGCATCTCAAGAGGAGGCCCTCTCAACAGGAACGGCGAGAGGAACTCCAGGGTCGTGCCACCATTCCAAGAGTCCCCCAGATGTCTCAGTCCATTCCAGAGGAACCTCTTTTCCCTTCACCGGCTCGTCTTTCACGCCGAGGATCGACTCCCACCAAGGTGGCACGTGGCACAGCCCTGTGGGAAAGCCTCGTGGGAAAGCCTCGAGGGACAGCCTCGAGGGAAATCCACAGATCCCTTGATCCACGTGACAGGAAGCGTGACACTACTGCTGCAGCTCGGGAGGAAAGCGCACGTGCATGCCCCCACTCGAGACGAGGCCTGACTCCCCTGGGGAGACTCAGAAGCACCCCAAGATCCATGGCAACACTGGAGAGGAATCCTCAGGTTCCGGCCCCGACTCCACGCAAGGAATGAGGCCCCGGCATGGACGGGAGAGGAATCCCGAGAGGTCCCCTAGCAACTCGCATGGGGACTGGCCTTTCCTGAGGCCACCAGAGCGGGTCCCTGTGGTCCCCGTCGTAACTCGAGAAGACCTGCCGCAACTCGAGAAAATCCAGGAGGTTCTCCCCTCCAGGCGAGATGAGGCCCATTTCCGCTGAGGCGTCTCGAGGCTGATCACACCTCATCTCTGGAACTTCGAAAGGGTCCTTCACACCCTTGGTGCAAATCAAGAACTTCCCCGACCAAGCCGTCTCCACTCGAGAGGAATCACGAGGGTCCCGCCCACATCCAGAGGAGCCCCGTTTCCGCCTCGTAGCTCGAGATGAGGGAACCTTTCCCTGCTTCGTCAGGAAAGAGTTCCCGGCGTCCCCGTCGCATCTCAAGAGGAGGCCCTCTCAACAGGAACGGCGAGAGGAACTCCAGGGTCGTGCCACCATTCCAAGAGTCCCCCAGATGTCTCAGTCCATTCCAGAGGAACCTCTTTTCCCTTCACCGGCTCGTCTTTCACGCCGAGGATCGACTCACACCAAGGTGGCACGTGGCACAGCCCTGTGGGAAAGCCTCGTGGGAAAGCCTCGAGGGACAGCCTCGAGGGAAAGCCACAGATCCCTTGATCCACGTGACAGGAAGCGTGACACTACTGCTGCAGCTCGGGAGGAAAGCGCACGTGCATGCCCCCACTCGAGACGAGGCCTGACTCCCCTGGGGCAACTCAGAAGCACCCCACGATCCATGGCAACACTGGAGAGGAATCCTCAGGTTCCCGCCCCGACTCCACACAAGGACTGAGGCCCCGGCATGGACGGGAGAGGAATCCCGAGAGGTCCCCTAGCAACTCGCATGGGGACTGGCCTTTCCTGAGTCCACCAGAGCGGGTCCCTGAGGTCCCCGTCGTAACTCGAGAAGACGTGCCGCAACTCGAGAAAATCCAGGAGGTTCTCCACTCCAGGCGAGATGAGGCCCATTTCCGCTGAGGCGTCTCAAGGCTGATCACACCTCACCTCTGGAACTTCGAAAGGGTCCTTCACACCCTTGGTGCAAAACAAGAAGATCCCCAACATACCCGTCTCCACTCGAGAGGAATCACGAGGGTCCCGCCCACATCCAGAGGAGCCCCGTTTCGGCCTCGTAGCTCGAGATGACGGATCCTTTCCCTGCTTCGTCGGGAGAGAGTTCCCGGCGTTCCCGTCACATCTCAAGAGGAGGCCCTCTCAACAGGAACGGCGAGAGGAACTCCAGGGTCGTGCCACCATTCCAAGAGTCCCCCAGATGTCTCAGTCCATTCCAGAGGAACCTCTTTTCCCTTCACCGGCTCGTCTTTCACGCCGAGGATCGACTCACACCAAAGTGGCACGTGGCACAGCCCTGTGGGAAAGCCTCGTGGGAAAGCCTCGAGGGACAGCCTCGAGGGAAAGCCACAGATCCCTTGATCCACGTGACAGGAAGCGTGACATTACTGCTGCAGCTTGGGAGGAAAGCGCACGTGCATGCCCCCACTCGAGACGAAGCCTGACACCCCTGGGGAGACTCAGAAGCACCCCAAGATCCATGGCAACACTGGAGAGGAATACTCAGGTTCCGGCCCCGACTCCACACAAGGACTGAGGCCCCGGCATGGACGGGAGAGGAATCCCGAGAGGTCCCCTAGCAACTCGCATGGGGACTGGCCTTTCCTGAGGCCACCAGAGCGGGTCCCTGAGGTCCCCGTCGTAACTCGAGAAGACCTGCCGCAACTCGAGAAAATCCAGGAGGTTCTCCCCTCCAGGCGAGATGAGGCCCATTTCCGCTGAGGCGTCTCGAGGCTGATCACACCTCACCTCTGGAACTTTGAAAGGGTCCTTCACACCCTTGGTGCAAATCAAGAAGTTCCCCGACCTAGCCGTCTCCACTCGAGAGGAATCACGAGGGTCCCGCCCACATCCAGAGGAGCCCCGTTTCCGCCTCGTAGCTCGAGATGAGGGATCCTTTCCCTGCTTCGTCGGGAAAGATTTCCCGGCGTTCCCGTCGCATCTCAAGAGGAGGCCCTCTCAACAGGAATGGCGAGAGGAACTCCAGGGTCGTGCCACCATTCCAAGAGTCCCCCAGATGTCTCAGTCCATTCCAGAGGAACCTCTTTTCCCTTCACCGGCTCGTCTTTCACGCCGAGGATCGACTCACACCGAGGTGGCACGTGGCACAGCCCTGTGGGAAAGCCTCGTGGGAAAGCCTCGAGGGACAGCCTCGAGGGAAAGCCACAGATCCCTTGATCCACGTGACAGGAAGCGTGACACTACTGCTGCAGCTCGGGAGGAAAGCGCACGTGCATGCCCCCACTCGAGACGAGGCCTGACTCCCCTGGGGAGACTCAGAAGCACCCCAAGATCCATGGCAACACTGGAGAGGAATCCTCAGGTTCCGGCCCCGACTCCACACAAGGACTGAGGCCCCGGCATGGACGGGAGAGGAATCCCGAGAGGTCCCCTAGCAACTTGCATGGGGACTGGCCTTTCCTGAGGCCACCAGAGCGGGTCCCTGTGGTCCCCGTCGTAACTCGAGAAGACCTGCCGCAACTCGAGAAAATCCAGGAGGTTCTCCCCTCCAGGCGAGATGAGGCCCATTTCCGCTGAAGCGTCTCGAGGCTGATCACACCTCATCTCTGGAACTTCGAAAGGGTCCTTCACACCCTTGGTGCAAATCAAGAACTTCCCCGACCTAGCCGTCTCCACTCGAGAGGAATCACGAGGGTCCCGCCCACATCCAGAGGAGCCCCGTTTCCGCCTCGTAGCTCGAGATGAGGGAACCTTTCCCTGCTTCGTCAGGAAAGAGTTCCCGGCGTCCCCGTCGCATCTCAAGAGGAGGCCCTCTCAACAGGAACGGCGAGAGGAACTCCAGGGTCGTGCCACCATTCCAAGAGTCCCCCAGATGTCTCAGTCCATTCCAGAGGAACCTCTTTTCCCTTCACTGGCTCGTCTTTCACGCCAAGGATCTACTCACACCAAGGTGGCACGTGGCACAGCCCTGTGGGAAAGCCTCGTGGGAAAGCCTCGAGGGACAGCCTCGAGGGAAAGCCACAGATCCCTTGATCCACGTGACAGGAAGCGTGACACTACTGCTGCAGCTCGGGAGGAAAGCGCACGTGCATGCCCCCACTCGAGACGAGGCCTGACTCCCCTGGGGAGTCTCAGAAGCACCCCAAGATCCATGGCAACACTGGAGAGGAATCCTCAGGTTCCTGCCCCGACTCCACGCAAGGACTGAGGCCCCGGCATGGACGGGAGAGGAATCCCGAGAGGTCCCCTAGCAACTCGCATGGGGACAGGCCTTTCCTGAGGCCACCAGAGCGGGTCCCTGAGGTCCCCGTCGTAACTCGAGAAGACCTGCCGCAACTCGAGAAATTCCAGGAGGTTCTCCCCTCCAGGCGAGATGAGGCCCATTTCCGCTGAGGCGTATCGAGGCTGATCACACCTCACCTCTGGAACTTCGAAAGGGTCCTTCACACCCTTGGTGCAAATCAAGAAGTTCCCCGACCTAGCCGTCTCCACTCGAGAGGAATCACGAGGGTCCCGCCCACATCCAAGGAGCCCCGTTTCCGCCTCGTAGCTCGAGATGAGGGATCCTTTCCCTGCTTCGTCGGGAAAGAGTTCCCGGCGTTCCCGTCGCATCTCAAGAGGAGGCCCTCTCAACAGGAACGGCGAGAGGAACTCCAGGGTCGTGCAACCATTCCAAGAGTCCCCCAGATATCTCAGTCCATTCCAGAGGAACCTCTTTTCCCTTCACCGGCTCGTCTTTCACGCCGAGGATCGACTCACACCAAGGTGGCACGTGGCACAGCCCTGTGGGAAAGCCTCGTGGGAAAGCCTCGAGGGACAGCCTCGAGGGAAAGCCACAGATCCCTTGATCCACGTGACAGGAAGCGTGACACTACTGCTGCAGCTCGGGAGGAAAGCGCACGTGCATGCCCCCACTCGAGACGAGGCCTGACTCCCCTGGGGAGACTCAGAAGCACCCCAAGATCCATGGCAACACTGGAGAGGAATCCTCAGGTTCCGGCCCCGACTCCACACAAGGACTGAGGCCCCGGCATGGACGGGAGAGGAATCCCGAGAGGTCCCCTAGCAACTCGCATGGGGACTGGCCTTTCCTGAGGCCACCAGAGCGGGTCCCTGAGGTCCCCGTCGTAACTCGAGAAGACCTGCCGCAACTCGAGAAAATCCAGGAGGTTCTCCCCTCCAGGCGAGATGAGGCCCATTTCCGCTGAGGCGTCTCGAGGCTAATCACACCTCACCTCTGGAACTTCGAAACGGTTTCACACCCTTGGTGCAAATCAAGAAGTTCCCCGACCTAGTCGTCTCCACTCGAGAGGAATCACGAGGGTCCCGCCCACATCCAGAGGAGCCCCGTTTCCGCCTCGTAGCTCGAGATGAGGGATCCTTTCCCTGCTTCATCGGGAAAGAGTTCCCGGCGTTCCCGTCGCATCTCAAGTCGAGGCCCTCTCAACAGGAACGGCGAGAGGAACTCCAGGGTCGTGCCACCATTCCAAGAGTCCCCCAGATGTCTCAGTCCATTCCAGAGGAACCTCTTTTTCCTTCACCAGCTCGTCTTTCACGCCGAGGATCGACTCACACCAATGTGGCACGTGGCACAGCCCTGTGGGAAAGCCTCGTGGGAAAGCCTCGAGGGACAGCCTCGAGGGAAAGCCACAGATCCCTTGATCCACGTGAGAGGAAGCGTGACACTACTGCTGCAGCTCGGGAGGAAAGCGCACGTGCATGCCCCCACTCGAGACGAGGCCTGACTCCCCTGGGGCGACTCAGAAGCACCCCACGATCCATGGCAACACTGGAGAGGAATCCTCAGGTTCCGGCCCCGACTCCACACAAGGACTGAGGCCCCGGCATGGACGGGAGAGGAATCCCGAGAGGTCCCCTAGCAACTCGCATGGGGACTGGCCTTTCCTGAGTCCACCAGAGCGGGTCCCTGAGGTCCCCGTCGTAACTCGAGAAGACCTGCCGCAACTCGAGAAAATCCAGGAGGTTCTGCACTCCAGGCGAGATGAGGCCCATTTCCGCTGAGGCGTCTCAAGGCTGATCACACCTCACCTCTGGAACTTCGAAAGGGTCCTTCACACCCTTGGTGCAAAACAAGAAGTTCCCCGACATACTCGTCTCCACTCGAGAGGAATCACGAGGGTCCCGCCCACATCCAGAGGAGCCCCGTGTCCGCCTCGTAGCTCGAGATGAGGGATCCTTTCCCTGCTTCGTCGGGAAAGAGTTCCCGGCGTTCCCGTCTCATCTCAAGAGGAGGCCCTCTCAACAGGAACGGCGAGAGGAACTCCAGGGTCGTGCCACCATTCCAAGAGTCCCCCAGATGTCTCAGTCCATTCCAGAGGAACCTCTTTTCCCTTCACCGGCTCGTCTTTCACGCCGAGGATCGACTCACACCAAGGTGGCACGTGGCACAGCCCTGTGGGAAAGCCTCGTGGGAAAGCCTCGAGGGACAGCCTCGAGGGAAAGCCACAGTTCCCTTGATCCACGTGACAGGAAGCGTGACACTACTGCTGCAGCTCGGGAGGAAAGCGCACGTGCATGCCCCCACTCGAGACGAGGCCTGACTCCCCTGGGGCGACTCAGAAGCACCCCACGATCCATGGCAACACTGGAGAGGAATCCTCAGGTTCCGGCCCCGACTCCACACAAGGACTGAGGCCCCGGCATGGACGGGAGAGGAATCCCGAGAGGTCCCCTAGCAACTCGCATGGGGACTGGCCTTTCCTGAGTCCACCAGAGCGGGTCCCTGAGGTCCCCGTCGTAATTCGAGAAGACCTGCCGCAACTCGAGAAAATCCAGGAGGTTCTGCACTCCAGGCGAGATGAGGCCCATTTCCGCTGAGGCGTCTCCAGGCTGATCACACCTCACCTCTGGAACTTCGAAAGGGTCCTTCACACCCTTGGTGCAAAACAAGAAGTTCCCCGACATACCCGTCTCCACTCGAGAGGAATCACGAGGGTCCCGCCCACATCCAGAGGAGCCCCGTGTCCGCCTCGTAGCTCGAGATGAGGGATCCTTTCCCTGCTTCGTCGGGAAAGAGTTCCCGGCGTTCCCGTCTCATCTCAAGAGGAGGCCCTCTCAACAGGAACGGCGAGAGGAACTCCAGGGTCGTGCCACCATTCCAAGAGTCCCCCAGATGTCTCAGTCCATTCCAGAGGAACCTCTTTTCCCTTCACCGGCTCGTCTTTCACGCCGAGGATCGACTCACACCAAGGTGGCACGTGGCACAGCCCTGTGGGAAAGCCTCGTGGGAAAGCCTCGAGGGACAGCCTCGAGGGAAAGCCACAGATCCCTTGATCCACGTGACAGGAAGCGTGACACTACTGCTGCAGCTCGGGAGGAAAGCGCACGTGCATGCCCCCACTCGAGACGAGGCCTGACTCCCCTGGGGAGACTCAGAAGCACCCCAAGATCCATGGCAACACTGGAGAGGAATCCTCAGGTTCCGGCCCCGACTCCACACAAGGACTGAGGCCCCGGCATGGACGGGAGAGGAATCCCGAGAGGTCCCCTAGCAACTCGCATGGGGACTGGCCTTTCCTGAGGCCACCAGAGCGGGTCCCTGTGGTCCCCGTCGTAACTCGAGAAGACCTGCCGCAACTCGAGAAAATCCAGGAGGTTCTCCCCTCCAGGCGAGATGAGGCCCATTTCCGCTGAGGCGTCTCGAGGCTGATCACACCTCATCTCTGGAACTTCGAAAGGGTCCTTCACACCCTTGGTGCAAATCAAGAACTTCCCCGACCTAGCCGTCTCCACTCGAGAGGAATCACGAGGGTCCCGCCCACATCCAGAGGAGCCCCGTTTCCGCCTCGTAGCTCGAGATGAGGGAACCTTTCCCTGCTTCGTCAGGAAAGAGTTCCCGGCGTCCCCGTCGCATCTCAAGAGGAGGCCCTCTCAACAGGAACGGCGAGAGGAACTCCAGGGTCGTGCCACCATTCCAAGAGTCCCCCAGATGTCTCAGTCCATTCCAGAGGAAACTCTTTTCCCTTCACCGGCTCGTCTTTCACGCCGAGGATCGACTCACACCAAGGTGGCACGTGGCACAGCCCTGTGGGAAAGCCTCGTGGGAAAGCCTCGAGGGACAGCCTCGAGGGAAAGCCACAGATCCCTTGATCCACGTGACAGGAAGCGTGACACTACTGCTGCAGCTCGGGAGGAAAGCGCACGTGCATGCCCCCACTCGAGACGAGGCCTGACTCCCCTGGGGAGACTCAGAAGCACCCCAAGATCCATGGCAACACTGGAGAGGAATCCTCAGGTTCCGGCCCCGACTCCACGCAAGGACTGAGGCCCCGGCATGGACGGGAGAGGAATCCCGAGAGGTCCCCTAGCAACTCGCATGGGGACTGGCCTTTCCTGAGGCCACCAGAGCGGGTCCCTGTGGTCCCCGTCGTAACTCGAGAAGACCTGCCGCAACTCGAGAAAATCCAGGAGGTTCTCCCCTCCAGGCGAGATGAGGCCCATTTCCGCTGAGGCGTCTCGAGGCTGATCAAACCTCATCTCTGGAACTTCGAAAGGGTCCTTCACACCCTTGGTGCAAATCAAGAACTTCCCCGACCTAGCCGTCTCCACTCGAGAGGAATCACGAGGGTCCCGCCCACATCCAGAGGAGCCCCGTTTCCGCCTCGTAGCTCGAGATGAGGGAACCTTTCCCTGCTTCGTCAGGAAAGAGTTCCCGGCGTCCCCGTCGCATCTCAAGAGGAGGCCCTCTCAACAGGAACGGCGAGAGGAACTCCAGGGTCGTGCCACCATTCCAAGAGTCCCCCAGATGTCTCAGTCCATTCCAGAGGAACCTCTTTTCCCTTCACCGGCTCGTCTTTCACGCTGAGGATCGACTCACACCAAGGTGGCACGTGGCACAGCCCTGTGGGAAAGCCTCGTGGGAAAGCCTCGAGGGACAGCCTCGAGGGAAAGCCACAGTTCCCTTGATCCACGTGACAGGAAGCGTGACACTACTGCTGCAGCTCGGGAGGAAAGCGCACGTGCATGCCCCCACTCGAGACGAGGCCTGACTCCCCTGGGGCGACTCAGAAGCACCCCACGATCCATGGCAACACTGGAGAGGAATCCTCAGGTTCCGGCCCCGACTCCACACAAGGACTGAGGCCCCGGCATGGACGGGAGAGGAATCCCGAGAGGTCCCCTAGCAACTCGCATGGGGACTGGCCTTTCCTGAGGCCACCAGAGCGGGTCCCTGAGGTCCCCGTCGTAACTCGAGAAGACCTGCCGCAACTCGAGAAAATCCAGGAGGTTCTCCCCTCCAGGCGAGATGAGGCCCATTTCCGCTGAGGCGTCTCGAGGCTGATCACACCTCCCCTCTGGAACTTCGAAAGGGTCCTTCACACCCTTGGTGCAAATCAAGAAGTTCCCCGACATACCCGTCTCCACTCGAGAGGAATCACGAGGGTCCCGCCCACATCCAGAGGAGCCCCGTTTCCGCCTCGTAGCTCGAGATGAGGGATCCTTTCCCTACTTCGTCGGGAAAGAGTTCCCGGCCTTCCTGTCGCATCTCAAGAGGAGGCCCTCTAAACAGGAACGGCGAGAGGAACTCCAGGGTCGTGCCACCATTCCAAGAGTCCCCCAGATGTCTCAGTCCATTCCAGAGGAACCTCTTTTCCCTTCACGGGCTCGTCTTTCACGCCGAGGATCGACTCACACCAAGGTGGCACGTGGCACAGCCCTGTGGGAAAGCCTCGTGGGAAAGCCTCGAGGCACAGCCTCGAGGGAAAGCCACAGATCCCTTGATCCACGAGACAGGAAGCGTGACACTACTGCTGCAGCTCGGGAGGAAAGCGCACGTGCATGCCCCCACTCGAGACGAGGCCTGACTCCCCTGGGGAGACTCAGAAGCACCCCAAGATCCATGGCAACACTGGAGAGGAATCCTCAGGTTCCGGCCCCGACTCCACACAAGGACTGAGGCCCCGGCATGGACGGGAGAGGAATCCCGAGAGGTCCCCTAGCAACTCGCATGGGGACTGGCCTTTCCTGAGGCCACCAGAGCGGGTCCCTGAGGTCCCCGTCGTAACTCGAGAAGACCTGCCGCAACTCGAGAAAATCCAGGAGGTTCTCCCCTCCAGGCGAGATGAGGCCCATTTCCGCTGAGGCGTCTCGAGGCTAATCACACCTCACCTCTGGAACTTCGAAAGGGTCCTTCACACCCTTGGTGCAAATCAAGAAGTTCCCCGACCTAGTCGTCTCCACTCGAGAGGAATCACGAGGGTCCCGCCCACATCCAGAGGAGCCCCGTTTCCGCCTCGTAGCTCGAGATGAGGGATCCTTTCCCTGCTTCGTCGGGAAAGAGTTCCCGGCGTTCCCGTCGCATCTCAAGACGAGGCCCTCTCAACAGGAACGGCGAGAGGAACTCCAGGGTCGTGCCACCATTCCAAGAGTCCCCCAGATGTCTCAGTCCATTCCAGAGGAACCTCTTTTCCCTTCACCGGCTCGTCTTTCACGCCGAGGATCGACTCACAGCAAGGTGGGACGTGGCACAGCCCTGTGGGAAAGCCTCGTGGGAAAGCCTCGAGGGACAGCCTCGAGGGAAAGCCACAGATCCCTTGATCCACGTGACAGGAAGCGTGACACTACTGCTGCAGCTCGGGAGGAAAGCGCACGTGCATGCCCCCTCTCAAGACGAGGCCTGACTCCCCTGGGGAGACTCAGAAGCACCCCAAGATCCATGGCAACACTGGAGAGGAATCCTCAGGTTCCGGCCCCGACTCCACACAAGGACTGAGGCCCCGGCATGGACGGGAGTGGAATCCCGAGAGGTCCCCTAGCAACTCGCATGGGGACTGGCCTTTCCTGAGGCCACCAGAGCGGGTCCCTGAGGTCCCCGTCGTAACTCGAGAAGACCTGCCGCAACTCGAGAAATTCCAGGAGGTTCTCCCCTCCAGGCGAGATGAGGCCCATTTCCGCTGAGGCGTCTAGAGGCTGATCACACCTCACCTCTGAAACTTCGAAAGGGTCCTTCACACCCTTGGTGCAAATCAAGAAGTTCCCCGACATCCCCGTCTCCACTCGAGAGGAATCACGAGGGTCCCGCCCACATCCAGAGGAGCCCCGTTTCCGCCTCGTAGCTCGAGATGAGGGATCCTTTCCCTGCTTCGTCAGGAAAGAGTTCTCGGCGTCCCCGTCGCATCTCAAGAGGAGGCCCTCTCAACAGGAACGGCGAGAGGAACTCCAGGGTCGTGCCACCATTCCAAGAGTCCCCCAGATGTCTCAGTCCATTCCAGAGGAACCTCTTTTCCCTTCACCGGCTCGTCTTTCACGCCGAGGATCGACTCACACCAAGGTGGCACGTGGCACAGCCCTGTGGGAAAGCCTCGTGTTAAAGCCTCGAGGGACAGCCTCGAGGGAAAGCCACAGATCCCTTGATCCACGTGACAGGAAGCGTGACACTACTGCTGCAGCTCGGGAGGAAAGCGCACGTGCATGCCCCCACTCGAGACGAGGCCTGACTCCCCTGGGGAGACTCAGAAGCACCCCAAGATCCATGGCAACACTGGAGAGGAATCCTCAGGTTCCGGCCCCGACTCCACACAAGGACTGAGGCCCCGGCATGGACGGGAGAGGAATCCCGAGAGGTCCCCTAGCAACTCGCATGGGGACTGGCCTTTCCTGAGGCCACCAGAGCGGGTCCCTGAGGTCCCCGTCGTAACTCGAGAAGACCTGCCGCAACTTGAGAAAATCCAGGAGGTTCTCCCCTCCAGGCGAGATGAGGCCCATTTCGGCTGAGGCGTCTCGAGGCAGATCACACCTCACCTCTGGAACTTCGAAAGGGTCCTTCACACCCTTGGTGCAAATCAAGAAGTTCCCCGACATACCCGTCTCCACTCGAGAGGAATCACGAGGGTCCCGCCCACATCCAGAGGAGCCCCGATTCCGCCTCGTAGCTCGAGATGAGGGATCCTTTCCCTACTTCGTCGGGAAAGAGTTCCCGGCCTTCCTGTCGCATCTCAAGAGGAGGCCCTCTAAACAGGAACGGCGAGAGGAACTCCAGGGTCGTGCCACCATTCCAAGAGTCCCACAGATGTCTCAGTCCATTCCAGAGGAACCTCTTTTCCCTTCACGGGCTCGTCTTTCACGCCGAGGATCGACTCACACCAAGGTGGCACGTGGCACAGCCCTGTGGGAAAGCCTCGTGGGAAAGCCTCGAGGCACAGCCTCGAGGGAAAGCCACAGATCCGTTGATCCACGAGACAGGAAGCGTGACACTACTGCTGCAGCTCGGGAGGAAAGCGCACGTGCATGCCCCCACTCGAGACGAGGCCTGACTCCCCTGGGGAGACTCAGAAGCACCCCAAGATCCATGGCAACACTGGAGAGGAATCCTCAGGTTCCGGCCCCGACTCCACACAAGGACTGAGGCCCCGGCATGGACGGGAGAGGAATCCCGAGAGGTCCCCTAGCAACTCGCATGGGGACTGGCCTTTCCTGAGGCCACCAGAGCGGGTCCCTGAGGTCCCCGTCGTAACTCGAGAAGACCTGCCGCAACTCGAGAAAATCCAGGAGGTTCTCCCCTCCAGGCGAGATGAGGCCCATTTCCGCTGAGGCGTCTCGAGGCTAATCACACCTCACCTCTGGAACTTCGAAAGGGTCCTTCACACCCTTGGTGCAAATCAAGAAGTTCCCCGACCTAGTCGTCTCCACTCGAGAGGAATCACGAGGGTCCTGCCCACATCCAGAGGAGCCCCGTTTCCGCCTCGTAGCTCGAGATGAGGGATCCTTTCCCTGCTTCGTCGGGAAAGAGTTCCCGGCCTTCCCGTCGCATCTCAAGAGGAGGCCCTCTCAACAGGAATGGCGAGAGGAACTCCAGGGTTGTGCCACCATTCCAAGAGTCCCCCAGATGTCTCAGTCCATTCCAGAGGAACCTCTTTTCCCTTCACTGGCTCGTCTTTCACGCCGAGGATCGACTCACACCAAGGTGGCACGTGGCACAGCCCTGTGGGAAAGCCTCGTGGGAAAGCCTCGAGGGACAGCCTCGAGGGAAAGCCACAGATCCCTTGATCCACGTGACAGGAAGCGTGACACTACTGCTGCAGTTCGGGAGGAAAGCGCACGTGCATGCCCCCACTCGAGACGAGGCCTGACTCCCCTGGGGAGACTCAGAAGCACCCCAAGATCCATGGCAACACTGGAGAGGAATCCTCAGGTTCCGGCCCCGAATCCACACAAGGACTGAGGCCCCGGCATGGACGGGAGAGGAATCCCGAGAGGTCCCTTAGCAACTCGCATGGGGACTGGCCTTTCCTGAGGCCACCAGAGCGGGTCCCTGAGGTCCCCGTCGTAACTCGAGAAGACCTGCCGCAACTCGAGAAAATCCAGGAGGTTCTCCCCTCCAGGCGAGATGAGGCCCATTTCCGCTGAGGCGTCTCGAGTCTGATCACACCTCACCTCTGGCACTTCGAAAGGGTCCTTCACACCCTTGGTGCAAATCAAGAAGTTCCCCGACCTAGCCGTCTCCACTCGAGAGGAATCACGTGGGTCCCGCCCACATCCAGAGGAGCCCCGTTTCCGCCTCGTAGCTCGAGATGAGGGATCCTTTCCCTGCTTCGTCGGGAAAGAGTTCCCGGCGTTCCCGTCGCAACTCAAGAGGAGGCCCTCTCAACAGGAACGGCGAGAGGAACTCCAGGGTCGTGCCACCATTCCAAAAGTCCCCCAGATATCTCAGTCCATTCCAGAGGAACCTCTTTTCCCTTCACCGGCTCGTCTTTCACGCCGAGGATCGACTCACACCAAGGTGGCACGTGGCACAGCCCTGTGGTAAAGCCTCGTGGGAAAGCCTCGAGGGACAGCCTCGAGGGAAAGCCACAGATCCCTTGATCCACGTGACAGGAAGCGTGACACTACTGCTGCAGCTCGGGAGGAAAGCGCACGTGCATGCCCCCACTCGAGACGAGGCCTGACTCCCCTGGGGAGACTCAGAAGCACCCCAAGATCCATGGCAACACTGGAGAGGAATCCTCAGTTTCCGGCTCCGACTCCACACAAGGACTGAGGCCCCGGCATGGACGGGAGAGGAATCCCGAGAGGTCCCCTGGCAACTCGCATGGGGACTGGCCTTTCCTGAGGCCACCAGAGCGGGTCCCTGAGGTCCCCGTCGTAACTCGAGAAGACCTGCCGCAACTCGAGAAAATCCAGGAGGTTCTCCCCTCCAGGCGAGATGAGGCCCATTTCCGCTGAGGCGTCTCGAGGCTAATCACACCTCACCTCTGGAACTTCGAAAGGGTCCTTCACACCCTTGGTGCAAATCAAGAAGTTCCCCGACCTAGTCGTCTCCACTCGAGAGGAATCACGAGGGTCCTGCCCACATCCAGAGGAGCCCCGTTTCCGCCTCGTAGCTCGAGATGAGGGATCCTTTCCCTGCTTCGTCGGGAAAGAGTTCCCGGCGTTCCCGTCGCATCTCAAGAGGAGGCCCTCTCAACAGGAACGGCGAGAGGAACTCCAGGGTCGTGCCACCATTCCAAGAGTCCCCCAGATGTCTCAGTCCATTCCAGAGGAACCTCTTTTCCCTTCACTGGCTCGTCTTTCACGCCGAGGATCGACTCACAGCAAGGTGGCACGTGGCACAGCCCTGTGGGAAAGCCTCGTGGGAAAGCCTCGAGGGACAGCCTCGAGGGAAAGCCACAGATCCCTTGATCCACGTGACAGGAAGCGTGACACTACTGCTGCAGCTCGGGAGGAAAGCGCACGTGCATGCCCCCTCTCGAGACGAGGCCTGACTCCCCTGGGGAGACTCAGAAGCACCCCAAGATCCATGGCAACACTGGAGAGGAATCCTCAGGTTCCGGCCCCGACTCCACACAAGGACTGAGGCCCCGGCATGGACGGGAGAGGAATCCCGAGAGGTCCCCTAGCAACTCGCATGGGGACTGGCCTTTCCTGAGGCCACCAGAGCGGGTCCCTGAGGTCCCCGTCGTAACTCGAGAAGACCTGCCGCAACTCGAGAAAATCCAGGAGGTTCTCCCCTCCAGGCGAGATGAGGCCCATTTCGGCTGAGGCGTCTCGAGGCTGATCACACCTCACCTCTGGAACTTCGAAAGGGTCCTTCACACCCTTGGTGCAAATCAAGAAGTTCCCCGACATACCCGTCTCCACTCGAGAGGAATCACGAGGGTCCCGCCCACATCCAGAGGAGCCCCGTTTCCGCCTCGTAGCTCGAGATGAGGGATCCTTTCCCTGCTTCGTCGGGAAAGAGTTCCCGGCGTTCCCATCGCATCTCAAGAGAAGGCCCTCTCAACAGGAACGGCGAGAGGAACTCCAGGGTCGTGCCACCATTCCAAGAGTCCCCCAGATGTCTCAGTCCATTCCAGAGGAACCTCTTTTCCCTTCACGGGCTCGTCTTTCTCGCCGAGGATCGACTCACACCAAGGTGGCACGTGGCACAGCCCTGTGGGAAAGCCTCGTGGGAAAGCCTCGAGGGACAGCCTCGAGGGAAAGCCACAGATCCCTTGATCCACGAGACAGGAAGCGTGACACTACTGCTGCAGCTCGGGAGGAAAGCGCACGTGCATGCCCCCACTCGAGACGAGGCCTGACTCCCCTGGGGAGACTCAGAAGCACCCCAAGATCCATGGCAACACTGGAGAGGAATCCTCAGGTTCCGGCCCCGACTCCACACAAGGACTGAGGCCCCGGCATGGACGGGAGAGGAATCCCGAGAGGTCCCCTAGCAACTCGCATGGGGACTGGCCTTTCCTGAGGCCACCAGAGCGGGTCCCTGAGGTCCCCGTCGTAACTCGAGAAGACCTGCCGCAACTCGAGAAAATCCAGGAGGTTCTCCCCTCCAGGCGAGATGAGGCCCATTTCCGCTGAGGTGTCTCGAGGCTAATCACACCTCACCTCTGGAACTTCGAAAGGGTCCTTCACACCCTTGGTGCAAATCAAGAAGTTCCCCGACCTAGCCGTCTCCACTCGAGAGGAATCACGAGGGTCCTGCCCACATCCAGAGGAGCCCCGTTTCCGCCTCGTAGCTCGAGATGAGGGATCCTTTCCCTGCTTCGTCGGGAAAGAGTTCCCGGCGTTCCCGTCGCATCTCAAGAGGAGGCCCTCTCAACAGGAATGGCGAGAGGAACTCCAGGGTCATGCCACCATTCCAAGAGTCCCCCAGATGTCTCAGTCCATTCCAGAGGAACCTCTTTTCCCTTCACTGGCTCGTCTTTCACGCCGAGGATCGACTCACACCAAGGTGGCACGTGGCACAGCCCTGTGGGAAAGCCTCGTGGGAAAGCCTCGAGGCACAGCCTCGAGGGAAAGCCACAGATCCCTTGATCCACGAGACAGGAAGCGTGACACTACTGCTGCAGCTCGGGAGGAAAGCGCACGTGCATGCCCCCACTCGAGACGAGGCCTGACTCCCCTGGGGAGACTCAGAAGCACCCCAAGATCCATGGCAACACTGGAGAGGAATCCTCAGGTTCCGGCCCCGACTCCACACAAGGACTGAGGCCCCGGCATGGACGGGAGAGGAATCCCGAGAGGTCCCCTAGCAACTCGCATGGGGACTGGCCTTTCCTGAGGCCACCAGAGCGGGTCCCTGAGGTCCCCGTCGTAACTCGAGAAGACCTGCCGCAACTCGAGAAAATCCAGGAGGTTCTCCCCTCCAGGCGAGATGAGGCCCATTTCCGCTGAGGCGTCTCGAGGCTAATCACACCTCACCTCTGGAACTTCGAAAGGGTCCTTCACACCCTTGGTGCAAATCAAGAAGTTCCCCGACCTAGTCGTCTCCACTCGAGAGGAATCACGAGGGTCCTGCCCACATCCAGAGGAGCCCCGTTTCCGCCTCGTAGCTCGAGATGAGGGATCCTTTCCCTGCTTCGTCGGGAAAGAGTTCCCGGCGTTCCCGTCGCATCTCAAGAGGAGGCCCTCTCAACAGGAACGGCGAGAGGAACTCCAGGGTCGTGCCACCATTCCAAGTGTCCCCCAGATGTCTCAGTCCATTCCAGAGGAACCTCTTTTCCCTTCACTGGCTCGTCTTTCACGCCGAGGATCGACTCACAGCAAGGTGGCACGTGGCACAGCCCTGTGGGAAAGCCTCGTGGGAAAGCCTCGAGGGACAGCCTCGAGGGAAAGCCACAGATCCCTTGATCCACGTGACAGGAAGCGTGACACTACTGCTGCAGCTCGGGAGGAAAGCGCACGTGCATGCCCCCACTCGAGACGAGGCCTGACTCCCCTGGGGAGACTCAGAAGCACCCCAAGATCCATGGCAACACTGGAGAGGAATCCTCAGGTTCCGGCCCCGGCTCCACACAAGGACTGAGGCCCCGGCATGGACGGGAGTGGAATCCCGAGAGGTCCCCTAGCAACTCGCATGGGGACTGGCCTTTCCTGAGGCCACCAGAGCGGGTCCCTGAGGTCCCCGTCGTAACTCGAGAAGACCTGCCGCAACTCGAGAAAATCCAGGAGGTTCTCCCCTCCAGGCGAGATGAGGCCCATTTCCGCTGAGGCGTCTCGAGGCTGATCACACCTCCCCTCTGGAACTTCGAAAGGGTCCTTCACACCCTTGGTGCAAATCAAGAAGTTCCCCGACATACCCGTCTCCACTCGAGAGGAATCACGAGGGTCCCGCCCACATCCAGAGGAGCCCTGTTTCCGCCTCGTAGCTCGAGATGAGGGATCCTTTCCCTACTTCGTCGGGAAAGAGTTCCCGGCGTTCCTGTCGCATCTCAAGAGGAGGCCCTCTCAACAGGAACGGCGAGAGGAACTCCAGGGTCGTGCCACCATTCCAAGAGTCCCCCAGATGTCTCAGTCCATTCCAGAGGAACCTCTTATCCCTTCACCGGCTCCTCTTTCACGCCGAGGATCGACTCACACCAAGGTGGCACGTGGCACAGCCCTGTGGGAAAGCCTCGTGGGAAAGCCTCGAGGGACAGCCTCGAGGGAAAGCCACAGATCCCTTGATCCACGTGACAGGAAGCGTGACACTACTGCTGCAGTTCGGGAGGAAAGCGCACGTGAATGCCCCCACTCGAGACGAGGCCTGACTCCCCTGGGGAGACTCAGAAGCACCCCAAGATCCATGGCAACACTGGAGAGGAATCCTCAGGTTCCGGCCCCGACTCCACACAAGGACTGAGGCCCCGGCATGGAAGGGAGAGGAATCCCGAGAGGTCCCCTAGCAACTCGCATGGGGACTGGCCTTTCCTGAGGCCACCAGAGCGGGTCCCTGAGGTCCCCGTCGTAACTCGAGAAGACTTGCCGCAACTCGAGAAAATCCAGGAGGTTCTCCCCTCCAGGCGAGATGAGGCCCATTTCCGCTGAGGCGTCTCGAGGCTGATCACACCTCACCTCTGGAACTTCGAAAGGGTCCTTCACACCCTTGGTGCAAATCAAGAAGTTCCCCGACCTAGCCGTCTCCACTCGAGAGGAATCACGTGGGTCCCGCCCACATCCAGAGGAGCCCCGTTTCCGCCTCGTAGCTCGAGATGAGGGATCCTTTCCCTGCTTCGTCGGGAAAGAGTTCCCGGCGTTCCCGTCGCAACTCAAGAGGAGGCCCTCTCAACAGGAACGGCGAGAGGAACTCCAGGGTCGTGCCACCATTCCAATAGTCCCCCAGATATCTCAGTCCATTCCAGAGGAACCTCTTTTCCCTTCACCGGCTCGTCTTTCACGCCGAGGATCGACTCACACCAAGGTGGCACGTGGCACAGCCCTGTGGTAAAGCCTCGTGGGAAAGCCTCGAGGGACAGCCTCGAGGGAAAGCCACAGATCCCTTGATCCACGTGACAGGAAGCGTGACACTACTGCTGCAGCTCGGGAGGAAAGCGCACGTGCATGCCCCCACTCGAGACGAGGCCTGACTCCCCTGGGGAGACTCAGAAGCACCCCAAGATCCATGGCAACACTGGAGAGGAATCCTCAGTTTCCGGCTCCGACTCCACACAAGGACTGAGGCCCCGGCATGGACGGGAGAGGAATCCCGAGAGGTCCCCTGGCAACTCGCATGGGGACTGGCCTGTCCTGAGGCCACCAGAGCGGGTCCCTGAGGTCCCCGTCGTAACTCGAGAAGACCTGCCGCAACTCGAGAAAATCCAGGAGGTTCTCCCCTCCAGGCGAGATGAGGCCCATTTCCGCTGAGGCGTCTCGAGGCTAATCACACCTCACCTCTGGAACTTCGAAAGGGTCCTTCACACCCTTGGTGCAAATCAAGAAGTTCCCCGACCTAGTCGTCTCCACTCGAGAGGAATCACGAGGGTCCTGCCCACATCCAGAGGAGCCCCGTTTCCGCCTCGTAGCTCGAGATGAGGGATCCTTTCCCTGCTTCGTCGGGAAAGAGTTCCCGGCGTTCCCGTCGCATCTCAAGAGGAGGCCCTCTCAACAGGAACGGCGAGAGGAACTCCAGGGTCGTGCCACCATTCCAAGAGTCCCCCAGATGTCTCAGTCCATTCCAGAGGAACCTCTTTTCCCTTCACTGGCTCGTCTTTCACGCCGAGGATCGACTCACACCAAGGTGGCACGTGGCACAGCCCTGTGGGAAAGCCACGTGGGAAAGCCTCGAGGGACAGCCTCGAGGGAAAGCCACAGATCCCTTGATCCACGTGACAGGAAGCGTGACACTACTGCTGCAGCTCGGGAGGAAAGCGCACGTGCATGCCCCCACTCGAGACGAGGCCTGACTCCCCTGGGGAGACTCAGAAGCACCCCAAGATCCATGGCAACACTGGAGAGGAATCCTCAGGTTCCGGCCCCGGCTCCACACAAGGACTGAGGCCCCGGCATGGACGGGAGTGGAATCCCGAAAGGTCCCCTAGCAACTCGCATGGGGACTGGCCTTTCCTGAGGCCACCAGAGCGGGTCCCTGAGGTCCCCGTCGTAACTCGAGAAGACCTGCCGCAACTCGAGAAAATCCAGGAGGTTCTCCCCTCCAGGCGAGATGAGGCCCATTTCCGCTGAGTCGTCTCGAGGCTGATCACACCTCACCTCTGGAACTTCGAAAGGGTCCTTCACACCCTTGGTGCAAATCAAGAAGTTCCCCGACCTAGCCGTCTCCACTCGAGAGGAATCACGAGGGTCCCGCCCACATCCAGAGGAGCCCTGTTTCCGCCTCGTAGCTCGAGATGAGGGATCCTTTCCCTACTTCGTCGGGAAAGAGTTCCCGGCGTTCCTGTCGCATCTCAAGAGGAGGCCCTCTCAACAGGAACGGCGAGAGGAACTCCAGGGTCGTGCCACCATTCCAAGAGTCCCCCAGATGTCTCAGTCCATTCCAGAGGAACGTGTTTTCCCTTCACCGGCTCGTCTTTCACGCCGAGGATCGACTCACACCAAGGTGGCACGTGGCACAGCCCTGTGGGAAAGCCTCGTGGGAAAGCCTCGAGGGACAGCCTCGAGGGAAAGCCACAGATCCCTTGATCCACGTGACAGGAAGCGTGACACTACTGCTGCAGCTCGGGAGGAAAGCGCACGAGAATGCCCCCACTCGAGACGAGGCCTGACTCCCCTGGGGAGACTCAGAAGCACCCCAAGATCCATGGCAACACTGGAGAGGAATCCTCAGGTTCCGGCCCCGAGTCCACACAAGGACTGAGGCCCCGGCATGGACGGGAGAGGAATCCCGAGAGGTCCCCTAGCAACTCGCATGGGGACTGGCCTTTCCTGAGGCCACCAGAGCGGGTCCCTGAGGTCCCCGTCGTAACTCGAGAAGACCTGCCGCAACTCGAGAAAATCCAGGAGGTTCTCCCCTCCAGGCGAGATGAGGACCATTTCCGCTGAGGCGTCTCGAGGCTGATCACACCTCAACTCTGGCACTTCGAAAGGGTCCTTCACACCCTTGGTGCAAATCAAGAAGTTCCCCGACCTAGCCGTCTCCACTCGAGAGGAATCACGTGGGTCCCGCCCACATCCAGAGGAGCCCCGTTTCCGCCTCGTAGCTCGAGATGAGGGATCCTTTCCCTGCTTCGTCGGGAAAGAGTTCCCGGCGTTCCCGTCGCAACTCAAGAGGAGGCCCTCTCAACAGGAACGGCGAGAGGAACTCCAGGGTCGTGCCACCATTCCAAGAGTCCCACAGATATCTCAGTCCATTCCACAGGAACCTCTTTTCCCTTCACCGGCTCGTCTTTCACGCCGAGGATCGACTCACACCAAGGTGGCACGTGGCACAGCCCTGTGGTAAAGCCTCGTGGGAAAGCCTCGAGGGACAGCCTCGAGGGAAAGCCACAGATCCCTTGATCCACGTGACAGGAAGCGTGACACTACTGCTGCAGCTCGGGAGGAAAGCGCACGTGCATGCCCCCACTCGAGACGAGGCCTGACTCCCCTGGGGAGACTCAGAAGCACCCCAAGATCCATGGCAACACTGGAGAGGAATCCTCAGTTTCCGGCTCCGACTCCACACAAGGACTGAGGCCCCGGCATGGACGGGAGAGGAATCCCGAGAGGTCCCCTAGCAACTCGCATGGGGACTGGCCTTTCCTGAGGCCACCAGAGCGGGTCCCTGAGGTCCCCGTCGTAACTCGAGAAGACCTGCCGCAACTCGAGAAAATCCAGGAGGTTCTCCCCTCCAGGCGAGATGAGGCCCATTTCCGCTGAGGCGTCTCGAGGCTAATCACACCTCACCTCTGGAACTTCGAAAGGGTCCTTCACACCCTTGGTGCAAATCAAGAAGTTCCCCGACCTAGTCGTCTCCACTCGAGAGGAATCACGAGGGTCCTGCCCACATCCAGAGGAGCCCCGTTTCCGCCTCGTAGCTCGAGATGAGGGATCCTTTCCCTGCTTCGTCGGGAAAGAGTTCCCGGCGTTCCCGTCGCATCTCAAGAGGAGGCCCTCTCAACAGGAACGGCGAGAGGAACTCCAGGGTCGTGCCACCATTCCAAGAGTCCCCCAGATGTCTCAGTCCATTCCAGAGGAACCTCTTTTCCCTTCACCGGCTCGTCTTTCACGCCGAGGATCGACTCACACCAAGGTGGCACGTGGCACAGCCCTGTGGTAAAGCCTCGTGGGAAAGCCTCGAGGGACAGCCTCGAGGGAAAGCCACAGATCCCTTGATCCACGTGACAGGATGCGTGACACTACTGCTGCAGCTCGGGAGGAAAGCGCACGTGCATGCCCCCTCTCGAGACGAGATCTGACTCCCCTGGGGAGACTCAGAATCACCCCAAGATCCATGGCAACACTGGAGAGGAATCCTCAGGTTCCGGCCCCGACTCCACACAAGGACTGAGGCCCCGGCATGGACGGGAGAGGAATCCCGAGAGGTCCCCTAGCAACTCGCATGGGGACTGGCCTTTCCTGAGGCCACCAGAGCGGGTCCCTGAGGTCCCCGTCGTAACTCGAGAAGACCTGCCGCAACTCGAGAAAATCCAGGAGGTTCTCCCCTCCAGGCGAGATGAGGCCCATTTCCGCTGAGGCCTCTCGAGGCTGATCACACCTCACCTCTGGAACTTCGAAAGGGTCCTTCACACCCTTGGTGCAAATCAAGAAGTTCCCCGACATCCCCGTTTCCACTCGAGATGAATCACGAGGGTCCCGCCCACATCCAGAGGAGCCCCGTTTCCGCCTCGTAGCTCGAGATGAGGGATCCTTTCCCTGCTTCGTCGGGAAAGAGTTCCCGGCGTTCCCGTCGCATCTCAAGAGGAGGCCCTCTCTACAGGAACGGCGAGAGGAACTCCAGAGTCGTGCCAGCATTCCAAGAGTCCCCCAGATGTCTCAGTCCATTCCAGAGGAACCTCTTTTCCCTTCACCGGCGCGTCTTTCACGCCGAGGATCGACTCACACCAAGGTGGCACGTGGCACAGCCCTGTGGGAAAGCCTCGTGGGAAAGCCTCGAGGGACAGCCTCGAGGGAAAGCCACAGATCCCTTGATCCACGTGACAGGAAGCGTGACACTACTGCTGCAGCTCGGGAGGAAAGCGCACGTGCATGCCCCCACTCGAGACGAGGCCTGACTCCCCTGGGGAGACTCAGAAGCACCCCAAGATCCATGGCAACACTGGAGAGGAATCCTCAGGTTCCGGCCCCGACTCCACACAAGGACTGAGGCCCCGGCATGGACAGGAGAGGAATCCCGAGAGGTCCCCTAGCAACTCGCATGGGGACTGGCCTTTCCTGAGGCCACCAGAGCGGGTCCCTGAGGTCCCCGTCGTAACTCGAGAAGACCTGCCGCAACTCGAGAAAATCCAGGAGGTTCTCCCCTCCAGGCGAGATGAGGCCCATTTCCGCTGAGGCGTCTCGAGGCTGATCACACCTCCCCTCTGGAACTTCGAAAGGGTCCTTCACACCCTTGGTGCAAATCAAGAAGTTCCCCGACCTAGCCGTCTCCACTCGAGAGGAATCACGAGGGTCCCGCCCACATCCAGAGGAGCCCCGTTTCCGCCTCGTAGCTCGAGATGAGGGATCCTTTCCCTGCTTCGTCGGGAAAGAGTTCCCGGCGTTCCCGTCGCATCTCAAGAGGAGGCCTTCTCTACAGGAACGGCGAGAGGAACTCCAGGGTCGTGCCACCATTCCAAGAGTCCCCCAGATGTCTCAGTCCATTCCAGAGGAACCTCTTTTCCCTTCACCGGCTCGTCTTTCACGCCGAGGATCGACTCACACCAAGGTGGCACGTGGCACAGCCCTGTGGGAAAGCCTCGTGGGAAAGCCTCGAGGGACAGCCTCGAGGGAAAGCCACAGATCCCTTGATCCACGTGACAGGAAGCGTGACACTACTGCTGCAGCGAGGGAGGAAAGCGCACGTGCATGCCCCCACTCGAGACGAGGCCTGACTCCCCTGGGGAGACTCAGAAGCACCCCAAGATCCATGGCAACACTGGAGAGGAATCCTCAGGTTCCGGCCCCCGACTCCACACAAGGACTGAGGCCCCGGCATGGACGGGAGAGGAATCCCGAGAGGTCCCCTAGCAACTCGCATGGGGACTGGCCTTTCCTGAGGCCACCAGAGCGGGTCCCTGTGGTCCCCGTCGTAACTCGAGAAGACCTGCCGCAACTCGAGAAAATCCAGGAGGTTCTCCCCTCCAGGCGAGATGAGGCCCATTTCCGCTGAGGCGTCTCGAGGCTGATCACACCTCACCTCTGGAACTTCGAAAGGGTCCTTCACACCCTTGGTGCAAATCAAGAAGTTCCCCGACATACCCGTCTCCACTCGAGAGGAATCACGAGGGTCCCGCCCACATCCAGAGGAGCCCCGTTTCCGCCTCGTAGCTCGAGATGAGGGATCCTTTCCCTGCTTCGTCGGGAAAGAGTTCCCGGCGTTCCCCGTCGCATCTCAAGAGGAGGCCCTCTCAACAGGAACGGCGAGAGGAACTCCAGGGTCGTGCCACCATTCCAAGAGTCCCCCAGATGTCTCAGTCCATTCCAGAGGAACCTCTTTTCCCTTCACCGGCTCGTCTTTCACGCCGAGGATCGACTCCCACCAAGGTGGCACGTGGCACAGGCCTGTGGGAAAGCCTCGTGGGAAAGCCTCGAGGGACAGCCTCGAGGGAAAGCCACAGATCCCTTGATCCACGTGACAGGAAGCGTGACACTACTGCTGCAGCTCGGGAGGAAAGCGCACGTGCATGCCCCCACTCGAGACGAGGCCTGACTCCCCTGGGGAGACTCAGAAGCACCCCAAGATCCATGGCAACACTGGAGAGGAATCCTCAGGTTCCGGCCCCGACTCCACACAAGGACTGAGGCCCCGGCATGGACGGGAGAGGAATCCCGAGAGGTCCCCTAGCAACTCGCATGGGGACTGGCCTTTCCTGAGGCCACGAGAGTGGGTCCCTGAGGTCCCCGTCGTAACTCGAGAAGACCTGCCGCAACTGGAGAAAATCCAGGAGGTTCTCCCCTCTAGGCGAGATGAGGCCCATTTCCGCTGAGGCGTCTCGAGGCTGATCACACCTCCCCTCTGGAACTTCGAAAGGGTCCTTCACACCCTTGGTGCAAATCAAGAAGTTCCCCGACCTAGCCGTCTCCACTCGAGAGGAATCACGTGGGTCCCGCCCACATCCAGAGGAGCCCCGTTTCCGCCTCGTAGCTCGAGATGAGGGATCCTTTCCCTGCTTCGTCGGGAAAGAGTTCCCGGCGTTCCCGTCGCATCTCAACAGGAGGCCCTCTCTACAGGAACGGCGAGAGGAACTCCAGGGTCGTGCCACCATTCCAAGAGTCCCCCAGATGTCTCAGTCCATTCCAGAGGAACCTCTTTTCCCTTCACCGGCTCGTCTTTCACGCCGAGGATCGACTCACACCAAGGTGGCACGTGGCACAGCCCTGTGGGAAAGCCTCGTGGGAAAGCCTCGAGGGACAGCCTCGAGGGAAAGCCACAGATCCCTTGATCCACGTGACAGGAAGCGTGACACTACTGCTGCAGCGAGGGAGGAAAGCGCACGTGCATGCCCCCACTCGAGACGAGGCCTGACTCCCCTGGGGAGACTCAGAAGCACCCCAAGATCCATGGCAACACTGGAGAGGAATCCTCAGGTTCCGGCCCCGACTCCACACAAGGACTGAGGCCCCGGCATGGACGGGAGAGGAATCCCGAGAGGTCCCCTAGCAACTCGCATGGGGACTGGCCTTTCCTGAGGCCACCAGAGCGGGTCCCTGAGGTCCCCGTCGTAACTCGAGAAGACCTGCCGCAACTCGAGAAAATCCAGGAGGTTCTCCCCTCCAGGCGAGATGAGGCCCATTTCCGCTGAGGCGTCTCGAGGCTGATCACACCTCACCTCTGGAACTTCGAAAGGGTCCTTCACACCCTTGGTGCAAATCAAGAAGTTCCCCGACATACCCGTCTCCACTCGAGAGGAATCACGAGGGTCCCGCCCACATCCAGAGGAGCCCCGTTTCCGCCTCGTAGCTCGAGATGAGGGATCCTTTCCCTGCTTCGTCGGGAAAGAGTTCCCGGCGTTCCCGTCGCATCTCAAGAGGAGGCCTTCTCTACAGGAACGGCGAGAGGAACTCCAGGGTCGTGCCACCATTCCAAGAGTCCCCCAGATGTCTCAGTCCATTCCAGAGGAACCTCTTTTCCCTTCACCGGCTCGTCTTTCACGCCGAGGATCGACTCACACCAAGGTGGCACGTGGCACAGCCCTGTGGGAAAGCCTCGTGGGAAAGCCTCGAGGGACAGCCTCGAGGGAAAGCCACAGATTCCTTTATCCACGTGACAGGAAGCGTGACACTACTGCTGCAGCGAGGGAGGAAAGCGCACGTGCATGCCCCCACTCGAGACGAGGCCTGACTCCCCTGGGGAGACTCAGAAGCACCCCAAGATCCATGGCAACACTGGAGAGGAATCCTCAGGTTCCGGCCCCGACTTCACACAAGGACTGAGGCCCCGGCATGGACGGGAGATGAATCCCGAGAGGTCCCCTAGCAACTCGCATGGGGACTGGCCTTTCCTGAGGCCACCAGAGCGGGTCCCTGTGGTCCCCGTCGTAACTCGAGAAGACCTGCCGCAACTCGAGAAAATCCAGGAGGTTCTCCCCTCCAGGCGAGATGAGGCCCATTTCCGCTGAGGCGTCTCGAGGCTGATCACACCTCACCTCTGGAACTTGGAAAGGGTCCTTCACACCCTTGGTGCAAATCAAGAAGCTCCCCGACATACCCGTCTCCACTCGAGAGGAATCACGAGGGTCCCGCCCACATCCAGAGGAGCCCCGTTTCCGCCTCGTAGCTCGAGATGAGGGATCCTTTCCCTGCTTCGTCGGGAAAGAGTTCCCGGCCTTCCCGTCGCATCTCAAGAGGAGGCCCTCTCAACAGGAACGGCGAGAGGAACTCCAGGGTCGTGCCACCATTCCAAGAGTCCCCCAGATGTCTCAGTCCATTCCAGAGGAACCTCTTTTCCCTTCACCGGCTCGTCTTTCACGCCGAGGATCGACTCACACCAAGGTGGCACGTGGCACAGCCCTGTGGGAAAGCCTCGTGGAAAAGCCTCGAGGGAAAGCCTCGAGGGAAAGCCACAGATCCCTTGATCGACGTGACAGGAAGCGTGACACTACTGCTGCAGCTCGGGAGGAAAGCGCACGTGCATGCCCCCACTCGAGACCAGGCCTGACTCCCCTGGGGAGACTCAGAAGCACCCCAAGATCCATGGCAACACTGGAGAGGAATCCTCAGGTTCCGGCCCCGACTCCACACAAGATCTGAGGCCCCGGCATGGACGGGAGAGGAATCCCGAGAGGTCCCCTAGCAACTCGCATGGGGACTGGCCTTTCCTGAGGCCACCAGAGCGGGTCCCTGTGGTCCCCGTCGTAACTCGAGAAGACCTGCCGCAACTCGAGAAAATCCAGGAGGTTCTCCCCTCCAGGCGAGATGAGGCCCATTTCAGCTGAGGCGTCTCGAGGCTGATCACACCTCACCTCTGGAACTTCGAAAGGGTCCTTCACACCCTTGGTGCAAATCAAGAAGTTCCCCGACATACCCGTCTCAACTCGAGAGGAATCACGAGGGTCCCGCCCACATCCAGAGGAGCCCCGTTTCCGCCTCGTAGCTCGAGATGAGGGATCCTTTCCCTGCTTCGTCGGGAAAGAGTTCCCGGCGTTCCCGTCGCATCTCAAGAGGAGGCCCTCTCAACAGGAACGGCGAGAGGAACTCCAGGGTCGTGCCACCATTCCAAGAGTCCCCCAGATGTCTCAGTCCATTCCAGAGGAACCTCTTTTCCCTTCACCGGCTCGTCTTTCACGCCGAGGATCGACTCACACCAAGGTGGCACGTGGCACAGCCCTGTGGGAAAGCCTCGTGGGAAAGCCTCGAGGGACAGCCTCGAGGGAAAGCCACAGATCCCTTGATCCACGTGACAGGAAGCGTGACACTACTGCTGCAGCGAGGGAGGAAAGCGCACGTGCATGCCCCCACTCGAGACGAGGCCTGACTCCCCTGGGGAGACTCAGAAGCACCCCAAGATCCATGGCAACACTGGAGAGGAATCCTCAGGTTCCGGCCCCGACTCCACACAAGGACTGAGGCCCCGGCATGGACGGGAGAGGAATCCCGAGAGGTCCCCTAGCAACTCGCATGGGGACTGGCCTTTCCTGAGGCCACGAGAGTGGGTCCCTGAGGTCCCCGTCGTAACTCGAGAAGACCTGCCGCAACTGGAGAAAATCCAGGAGGTTCTCCCCTCTAGGCGAGATGAGGCCCATTTCCGCTGAGGCGTCTCGAGGCTGATCACACCTCCCCTCTGGAACTTCGAAAGGGTCCTTCACACCCTTGGTGCAAATCAAGAAGTTCCCCGACCTAGCCGTCTCCACTCGAGAGGAATCACGTGGGTCCCGCCCACATCCAGAGGAGCCCCGTTTCCGCCTCGTAGCTCGAGATGAGGGATCCTTTCCCTGCTTCGTCGGGAAAGAGTTCCCGGCGTTCCCGTCGCATCTCAACAGGAGGCCCTCTCTACAGGAACGGCGAGAGGAACTCCAGGGTCGTGCCACCATTCCAAGAGTCCCCCAGATGTCTCAGTCCATTCCAGAGGAACCTCTTTTCCCTTCACCGGCTCGTCTTTCACGCCGAGGATCGACTCACACCAAGGTGGCACGTGGCACAGCCCTGTGGGAAAGCCTCGTGGAAAAGCCTCGAGGGAAAGCCTCGAGGGAAAGCCACAGATCCCTTGATCGACGTGACAGGAAGCGTGACACTACTGCTGCAGCTCGGGAGGAAAGCGCACGTGCATGCCCCCACTCGAGACGAGGCCTGACTCCCCTGGGGAGACTCAGAAGCACCCCAAGATCCATGGCAACACTGGAGAGGAATCCTCAGGTTCCGGCCCCGACTCCACACAAGATCTGAGGCCCCGGCATGGACGGGAGAGGAATCCCGAGAGGTCCCCTAGCAACTCGCATGGGGACTGGCCTTTCCTGAGGCCACCAGAGCGGGTCCCTGTGGTCCCCGTCGTAACTCGAGAAGACCTGCCGCAACTCGAGAAAATCCAGGAGGTTCTCCCCTCCAGGCGAGATGAGGCCCATTTCCGCTGAGGCGTCTCGAGGCTGATCACACCTCACCTCTGGAACTTCGAAAGGGTCCTTCACACCCTTGGTGCAAATCAAGAAGTTCCCCGACATACCCGTCTCCACTCGAGAGGAATCACGAGGGTCCCGCCCACATCCAGAGGAGCCCTGTTTCCGCCTCGTAGCTCGAGATGAGGGATCCTTTCCCTGCTTCTTCGGGAAATAGTTCCCGGCCTTCCCGTCGCATCTCAAGAGGAGGCCCTCTCAACAGGAACGGCGAGAGGAACTCCAGGGTCGTGCCACCATTCCAAGAGTCCCCCAGATGTCTCAGTCCATTCCAGAGGAACCTCTTTTCCCTTCACCGGCTCGTCTTTCACGCCGAGGATCGACTCACACCAAGGTGGCACGTGGCACAGCCCTGTGGGAAAGCCTCGTGGGAAAGCCTCGAGGGACAGCCTCGAGGGAAAGCCACAGATCCCTTGATCCACGTGACAGGAAGCGTGACACTACTGCTGCAGCTCGGGAGGAAAGCGCACGTGCATGCCCCCACTCGAGACGAGGCCTGACTCCCCTGGGGAGACTCAGAAGCACCCCAAGATCCATGGCAACACTGGAGAGGAATCCTCAGGTTCCGGCCCCGACTCCACACAAGGACTGAGGCCCCGGCATGGACGGGAGAGGAATCCCGAGAGGTCCCCTAGCAACTCGCATGGGGACTGGCCTTTCCTGAGGCCACCAGAGCGGGTCCCTTAGGTCCCCGTCGTAACTCGAGAAGACCTGCCGCAACTGGAGAAAATCCAGGAGGTTCTCCCCTCCAGGCGAGATGAGGCCCATTTCCGCTGAGGCGTCTCGAGGCTGATCACACCTCCCCTCTGGAACTTCGAAAGGGTCCTTCACACCCTTGGTGCAAATCAAGAAGTTCCCCGACATACCCGTCTCCACTCGAGAGGAATCACGTGGGTCCCGCCCACATCCAGAGGAGCCCCGTTTCCGCCTCGTAGCTCGAGATGAGGGATCCTTTCCCTGCTTCGTCGGGAAAGAGTTCCCGGCGTTCCCGTCGCATCTCAAGAGGAGGCCCTCTCTACAGGAACGGCGAGAGGAACTCCAGGGTCGTGCCACCATTCCAAGAGTCCCCCAGATGTCTCAGTCCATTCCAGAGGAACCTCTTTTCCCTTCACCGGCTCGTCTTTCACGCCGAGGATCGACTCACACCAAGGTGGCACGTGGCACAGCCCTGTGGGAAAGCCTCGTGGGAAAGCCTCGAGGGACAGCCTCTAGGGAAAGCCACAGATCCCTTGATCCACGTGACAGGAAGCGTGACACTACTGCTGCAGCTCGGGAGGAAAGCGCACGTGCATGCCCCCACTCGAGACGAGGCCTGACTCCCCTGGGGAGACTCAGAAGCACCCCAAGATCCATGGCAACACTGGAGAGGAATCCTCAGGTTCCGGCCCCGACTCCACACAAGGACTGAGGCCCCGGCATGGACGGGAGAGGAATCCCGAGAGGTCCCCTAGCAGCTCGCATGGGGACTGGCCTTTCCTGAGGCCACCAGAGCGGGTCCCTGAGGTCCCCGTCGTAACTCGAGAAGACCTGCCGCAACTCGAGAAAATCCAGGAGGTTCTCCCCTCCAGGCGAGATGAGGCCCATTTCCGCTGAGGCGTCTCGAGGCTGATCACACCTCCCCTCTGGAACTTCGAAAGGGTCCTTCACACCCTTGGTGCAAATCAAGAAGTTCCCCGACATACCCGTCTCCACTCGAGAGGAATCACGAGGGTCCCGCCCACATCCAGAGGAGCCCCGTTTCCGCCTCGTAGCTCGAGATGAGGGATCCTTTCCCTGCTTCGTCGGGAAAGAGTTCCCGGCGTTCCCGTCGCATCTCAAGAGGAGGCCCTCTCAACAGGAACGGCGAGAGGAACTCCAGGGTCGTGCCACCATTCCAAGAGTCCCCCAGATGTCTCAGTCCATTCCAGAGGAACCTCTTTTCCCTTCACCGGCTCGTCTTTCACGCCGAGGATCGACTCACACCAAGGTGGCACGTGGCACAGCCCTGTGGGAAAGCCTCGTGGGAAAGCCTGGAGGGAAAGCCTCTTGGGAAAGCCACAGATCCCTTGATCCACGTGACAGGAAGCGTGACACTACTGCTGCAGCTCGGGAGGAAAGCGCACGTGCATGCCCCCACTCGAGACGAGGCCTGACTCCCCTGGGGAGACTCAGAAGCACCCCAAGATCCATGGCAACACTGGAGAGGAATCCTCAGGTTCCGGCCCCGACTCCACACAAGGACTGAGGCCCCGGCATGGACGGGAGAGGAATCCCGAGAGGTCCCCTAGCAACTCGCATGGGGACTGGCCTTTCCTGAGGCCACCAGAGCGGGTCCCTGAGGTCCCCGTCGTAACTCGAGAAGACCTGCCGCAACTCGAGAAAATCCAGGAGGTTCTCCCCTCCAGGCGAGATGAGGCCCTTTTCCGCTGAGGCGTCTCGAGGCTGATCACACCTCCCCTCTGGAACTTCGAAAGGGTCCTTCACACCCTTGGTGCAAATCAAGAAGTTCCCCGACATACCCGTCTCCACTCGAGAGGAATCACGAGGGTCCCGCCCACATCCAGAGGAGCCCCGTTTCCGCCTCGTAGCTCGAGATGAGGGATCCTTTCCCTGCTTCGTCGGGAAAGAGTTCCCGGCGTTCCCGTCGCATCTCAAGAGGAGGCCTTCTCTACAGGAACGGCGAGAGGAACTCCAGGGTCGTGCCACCATTCCAAGAGTCCCCCAGATGTCTCAGTCCATTCCAGAGGAACCTCTTTTCCCTTCACCGGCTCGTCTTTCACGCCGAGGATCGACTCACACCAAGGTGGCACGTGGCACAGCCCTGTGGGAAAGCCTCGTGGGAAAGCCTCGAGGGACAGCCTCGAGGGAAAGCCACAGATTCCTTGATCCACGTGACAGGAAGCGTGACACTACTGCTGCAGCGAGGGAGGAAAGCGCACGTGCATGCCCCCACTCGAGACCAGGCCTGACTCCCCTGGGGAGACTCAGAAGCACCCCAAGATCCATGGCAACACTGGAGAGGAATCCTCAGGTTCCGGCCCCGACTCCACACAAGGACTGAGGCCCCGGCATGGACGGGAGATGAATCCCGAGAGGTCCCCTAGCAACTCGCATGGGGACTGGCCTTTCCTGAGGCCACCAGAGCGGGTCCCTGTGGTCCCCGTCGTAACTCGAGAAGACCTGCCGCAACTCGAGAAAATCCAGGAGGTTCTCCCCTCCAGGCGAGATGAGGCCCATTTCCGCTGAGGCGTCTCGAGGCTGATCACACCTCACCTCTGGAACTTCGAAAGGGTCCTTCACACCCTTGGTGCAAATCAAGAAGTTCCCCGACATACCCGTCTCCACACGAGAGGAATCACGAGGGTCCCGCCCACATCCAGAGGAGCCCCGTTTCCGCCTCGTAGCTCGAGATGAGGGATCCTTTCCCTGCTTCGTCGGGAAAGAGTTCCCGGCCTTCCCGTCGCATCTCAAGAGGAGGCCCTCTCAACAGGAACGGCGAGAGGAACTCCAGGGTCGTGCCACCATTCCAAGAGTCCCCCAGATGTCTCAGTCCATTCCAGAGGAACCTCTTTTCCCTTCACCGGCTCGTCTTTCACGCCGAGGATCGACTCACACCAAGGTGGCACGTGGCACAGCCCTGTGGCAAAGCCTCGTGGAAAAGCCTCGAGGGAAAGCCTCGAGGGAAAGCCACAGATTCCTTGATCGACGTGACAGGAAGCGTGACACTACTGCTGCAGCTCGGGAGGAAAGCGCACGTGCATGCCCCCACTCGAGACCAGGCCTGACTCCCCTGGGGAGACTCAGAAGCACCCCAAGATCCATGGCAACACTGGAGAGGAATCCTCAGGTTCCGGCCCCGACTCCACACAAGATCTGAGGCCCCGGCATGGACGGGAGAGGAATCCCGAGAGGTCCCCTAGCAACTCGCATGGGGACTGGCCTTTCCTGAGGCCACCAGAGCGGGTCCCTGTGGTCCCCGTCGTAACTCGAGAAGACCTGCCGCAACTCGAGAAAATCCAGGAGGTTCTCCCCTCCAGGCGAGATGAGGCCCATTTCCGCTGAGGCGTCTCGAGGCTGATCACACCTCACCTCTGGAACTTCGAAAGGGTCCTTCACACCCTTGGTGCAAATCAAGAAGTTCCCCGACATACCCGTCTCCACTCGAGAGGAATCACGAGGGTCCCGCCCACATCCAGAGGAGCCCCGTTTCCGCCTCGTAGCTCGAGATGAGGGATCCTTTCCCTGCTTCGTCGGGAAATAGTTCCCGGCCTTCCCGTCGCATCTCAAGAGGAGGCCCTCTCAACAGGAACGGCGAGAGGAACTCCAGGGTCGTGCCACCATTCCAAGAGTCCCCCAGATGTCTCAGTCCATTCCAGAGGAACCTCTTTTCCCTTCACCGGCTCGTCTTTCACGCCGAGGATCGACTCACACCAAGGTGGCACGTGGCACAGCCCTGTGGGAAAGCCTCGTGGGAAAGCCTCGAGGGACAGCCTCGAGGGAAAGCCACAGATCCCTTGATCCACGTGACAGGAAGCGTGACACTACTGCTGCATCTCGGGAGGAAAGCGCACGTGCATGCCCCCACTCGAGACGAGGCCTGACTCCCCTGGGGAGACTCAGAAGCACCCCAAGATCCATGGCAACACTGGAGAGGAATCCTCAGGTTCCGGCCCCGACTCCACACAAGGACTGAGGCCCCGGCATGGACGGGAGAGGAATCCCGAGAGGTCCCCTAGCAACTCGCATGGGGACTGGCCTTTCCTGAGGCCACCAGAGCGGGTCCCTTAGGTCCCCGTCGTAACTCGAGAAGACCTGCCGCAACTGGAGAAAATCCAGGAGGTTCTCCCCTCCAGGCGAGATGAGGCCCATTTCCGCTGAGGCGTCTCGAGGCTGATCACACCTCCCCTCTGGAACTTCGAAAGGGTCCTTCACACCCTTGGTGCAAATCAAGAAGTTCCCCGACATACCCGTCTCCACTCGAGAGGAATCACGTGGGTTCCGCCCACATCCAGAGGAGCCCCGTTTCCGCCTCGTAGCTCGAGATGAGGGATCCTTTCCCTGCTTCGTCGGGAAATAGTTCCCGGCATTCCCGTCGCATCTCAAGAGGAGGCCCTCTCAACAGGAACGGCGACAGGAACTCCAGGGTCGTGCCACCATTCCAAGAGTCCCCCAGATGTCTCAGTCCATTCCAGAGGAACCTCTTTTCCCTTCACCGGCTCGTCTTTCACGCCGAGGATCGACTCACACCAAGGTGGCACGTGGCACAGCCCTGTGGGAAAGCCTCGTGGGAAAGCCTCGAGGGACAGCCTCTAGGGAAAGCCACAGATCCCTTGATCCACGTGACAGGAAGCGTGACACTACTGCTGCAGCTCGGGAGGAAAGCGCACGTGCATGCCCCCACTCGAGACGAGGCCTGACTCCCCTGGGGAGACTCAGAAGCACCCCAAGATCCATGGCAACACTGGAGAGGAATCCTCAGGTTCCGGCCCCGACTCCACACAAGGACTGAGGCCCCGGCATGGACGGGAGAGGAATCCCGAGAGGTCCCCTAGCAACTCGCATGGGGACTGGCCTTTCCTGAGGCCACCAGAGCGGGTCCCTGAGGTCCCCGTCGTAACTCGAGAAGACCGGCCGCAACTCGAGAAAATCCAGGAGGTTCTCCCCTCCAGGCGAGATGAGGCCCATTTCCGCTGAGGCGTCTCGAGGCTGATCACACCTCACCTCTGGAACTTCGAAAGGGTCCTTCACACCCTTGGTGCAAATCAAGAAGTTCCCCGACCTAGCCGTCTCCACTCGAGAGGAATCACGAGGGTCCCGCCCACATCCAGAGGAGCCCCGTTTCCGCCTCGTAGCTCGAGATGAGGGATCCTTTCCCTGCTTCGTCGGGAAAGAGTTCCCGGCGTTCCCGTCGCATCTCAAGAGGAGGCCCTCTCAACAGGAACGGCGAGAGGAACTCCAGGGTCGTGCCACCATTCCAAGAGTCCCCCAGATGTCTCAGTCCATTCCAGAGGAACCTCTTTTCCCTTCACCGGCTCGTCTTTCACGCCGAGGATCGACTCACACCAAGGTGGCACGTGGCACAGCCCTGTGGGAAAGCCTCTTGGGAAAGCCTCGAGGGACAGCCTCGAGGGAAAGCCACAGATCCCTTGATCCACGTGACAGGAAGCGTGACACTACTGCTGCAGCTCGGGAGGAAAGCGCACGTGCATGCCCCCACTCGAGACGAGGCCTGACTCCCCTGGGGAGACTCAGAAGCACCCCAAGATCCATGGCAACACTGGAGAGGAATCCTCAGGTTCCGGCCCCGACTCCACACAAGGACTGAGGCCCCGGCATGGACGGGAGAGGAATCCCGAGAGGTCCCCTAGCAACTCGCATGGGGACTGGCCTTTCCTGAGGCCACCAGAGCGGGTCCCTGAGGTCCCCGTCGTAACTCGAGAAGACCTGCCGCAACTCGAGAAAATCCAGGAGGTTCTCCCCTCCAGGCGAGATGAGGCCCATTTCCGCTGAGGCGTCTCGAGGCTGATCACACCTCCCCTCTGGAACTTCGAAAGGGTCCTTCACACCCTTGGTGCAAATCAAGAAGTTCCCCGACCTAGCCGTCTCCACTCGAGAGGAATCACGAGGGTCCCGCCCACATCCAGAGGAGCCCCGTTTCCGCCTCGTAGCTCGAGATGAGGGATCCTTTCCCTGCTTCGTCGGGAAATAGTTCCCGGCGTTCCCGTCGCATCTCAAGAGGAGGCCCTCTCAACAGGAACGGCGAGAGGAACTCCAGGGTCGTGCCACCATTCCAAGAGTCCCCCAGATGTCTCAGTCCATTCCAGAGGAACCTCTTTTCCCTTCACCGGCTCGTCTTTCACGCCGAGGATCGACTCACACCAAGGTGGCACGTGGCACAGCCCTGTGGGAAAGCCTCGTGGGAAAGCCTCGAGGGACAGCCTCGAGGGAAAGCCACAGATTCCTTGATCCACGTGACAGGAAGCGTGACACTACTGCTGCAGCGAGGGAGGAAAGCGCACGTGCATGCCCCCACTCGAGACGAGGCCTGACTCCCCTGGGGAGACTCAGAAGCACCCCAAGATCCATGGCAACACTGGAGAGGAATCCTCAGGTTCCGGCCCCGACTCCACACAAGGACTGAGGCCCCGGCATGGACGGAAGATGAATCCCGAGAGGTCCCCTAGTAACTCGCATGGGGACTGGCCTTTCCTGAGGCCACCAGAGCGGGTCCCTGTGGTCCCCGTCGTAACTCGAGAAGACCTGCCGCAACTCGAGAAAATCCAGGAGGTTCTCCCCTCCAGGCGAGATGAGGCCCATTTCCGCTGAGGCGTCTCGAGGCTGATCACACCTCACCTCTGGAACTTCGAAAGGGTCCTTCACACCCTTGGTGCAAATCAAGAAGTTCCCCGACATACCCGTCTCCACACGAGAGGAATCACGAGGGTCCCGCCCACATCCAGAGGAGCCCCGTTTCCGCCTCGTAGCTCGAGATGAGGGATCCTTTCCCTGCTTCGTCGGGAAAGAGTTCCCGGCGTTCCCGTCGCATCTCAAGAGGAGGCCCTCTCAACAGGAACGGCGAGAGGAACTCCAGGGTCGTGCCACCATTCCAAGAGTCCCCCAGATGTCTCAGTCCATTCCAGAGGAACCTCTTTTCCCTTCAGCGGCTCGTCTTTCACGCCGAGGATCGACTCACACCAAGGTGGCACGTGGCACAGCCCTGTGGGAAAGCCTCGTGGAAAAGCCTCGAGGGAAAGCCTCGAGGGAAAGCCACAGATCCCTTGATCGACGTGACAGGAAGCGTGACACTACTGCTGCAGCTCGGGAGGAAAGCGCACGTGCATGCCCCCACACGAGACCAGGCCTGACTCCCCTGGGGAGACTCAGAAGCACCCCAAGATCCATGGCAACACTGGAGAGGAATCCTCAGGTTCCGGCCCCGACTCCACACAAGATCTGAGGCCCCGGCATGGACGGGAGAGGAATCCCGAGAGGTCCCCTAGCAACTCGCATGGGGACTGGCCTTTCCTGAGGCCACCAGAGCGGGTCCCTGTGGTCCCCGTCGTAACTCGAGAAGACCTGCCGCAACTCGAGAAAATCCAGGAGGTTCTCCCCTCCAGGCGAGATGAGGCCCATTTCCGCTGAGGCGTCTCGAGGCTGATCACACCTCACCTCTGGAACTTCGAAAGGGTCCTTCACACCCTTGGTGCAAATCAAGAAGTTCCCCGACATACCCGTCTCCACTCGAGAGGAATCACGAGGGTCCCGCCCACATCCAGAGGAGCCCCGTTTCCGCCTCGTAGCTCGAGATGAGGGATCCTTTCCCTGCTTCGTCGGGAAATAGTTCCCGGCCTTCCCGTCGCATCTCAAGAGGAGGCCCTCTCAACAGGAACGGCGAGAGGAACTCCAGGGTCGTGCCACCATTCCAAGAGTCCCCCAGATGTCTCAGTCCATTCCAGAGGAACCTCTTTTCCCTTCACCGGCTCGTCTTTCACGCCGAGGATCGACTCACACCAAGGTGGCACGTGGCACAGCCCTGTGGGAAAGCCTCGTGGGAAAGCCTCGAGGGACAGCCTCGAGGGAAAGCCACAGATCCCTTGATCCACGTGACAGGAAGCGTGACACTACTGCTGCAGCTCGGGAGGAAAGCGCACGTGCATGCCCCCACTCGAGACGAGGCCTGACTCCCCTGGGGAGACTCAGAAGCACCCCAAGATCCATGGCAACACTGGAGAGGAATCCTCAGGTTCCGGCCCCGACTCCACACAAGGACTGAGGCCCCGGCATGGACGGGAGAGGAATCCCGAGAGGTCCCCTAGCAACTCGCATGGGGACTGGCCTTTCCTGAGGCCACCAGAGCGGGTCCCTTAGGTCCCCGTCGTAACTCGAGAAGACCTGCCGCAACTGGAGAAAATCCAGGAGGTTCTCCCCTCCAGGCGAGATGAGGCCCATTTCCGCTGAGGCGTCTCGAGGCTGATCACACCTCCCCTCTGGAACTTCGAAAGGGTCCTTCACACCCTTGGTGCAAATCAAGAAGTTCCCCGACATACCCGTCTCCACTCGAGAGGAATCACGTGGGTTCCGCCCACATCCAGAGGAGCCCCGTTTCCGCCTCGTAGCTCGAGATGAGGGATCCTTTCCCTGCTTCGTCGGGAAATAGTTCCCGGCGTTCCCGTCGCATCTCAAGAGGAGGCCCTCTCAACAGGAACGGCGACAGGAACTCCAGGGTCGTGCCACCATTCCAAGAGTCCCCCAGATGTCTCAGTCCATTCCAGAGGAACCTCTTTTCCCTTCACCGGCTCGTCTTTCACGCCGAGGATCGACTCACACCAAGGTGGCACGTGGCACAGCCCTGTGGGAAAGCCTCGTGGGAAAGCCTCGAGGGACAGCCTCTAGGGAAAGCCACAGATCCCTTGATCCACGTGACAGGAAGCGTGACACTACTGCTGCAGCTCGGGAGGAAAGCGCACGTGCATGCCCCCACTCGAGACGAGGCCTGACTCCCCTGGGGAGACTCAGAAGCACCCCAAGATCCATGGCAACACTGGAGAGGAATCCTCAGGTTCCGGCCCCGACTCCACACAAGGACTGAGGCCCCGGCATGGACGGGAGAGGAATCCCGAGAGGTCCCCTAGCAACTCGCATGGGGACTGGCCTTTCCTGAGGCCACCAGAGCGGGTCCCTGAGGTCCCCGTCGTAACTCGAGAAGACCGGCCGCAACTCGAGAAAATCCAGGAGGTTCTCCCCTCCAGGCGAGATGAGGCCCATTTCCGCTGAGGCGTCTCGAGGCTGATCACACCTCACCTCTGGAACTTCGAAAGGGTCCTTCACACCCTTGGTGCAAATCAAGAAGTTCCCCGACCTAGCCGTCTCCACTCGAGAGGAATCACGAGGGTCCCGCCCACATCCAGAGGAGCCCCGTTTCCGCCTCGTAGCTCGAGATGAGGGATCCTTTCCCTGCTTCGTCGGGAAAGAGTTCCCGGCGTTCCCGTCGCATCTCAAGAGGAGGCCCTCTCAACAGGAACGGCGAGAGGAACTCCAGGGTCGTGCCACCATTCCAAGAGTCCCCCAGATGTCTCAGTCCATTCCAGAGGAACCTCTTTTCCCTTCACCGGCTCGTCTTTCACGCCGAGGATCGACTCACACCAAGGTGGCACGTGGCACAGCCCTGTGGGAAAGCCTCTTGGGAAAGCCTCGAGGGACAGCCTCGAGGGAAAGCCACAGATCCCTTGATCCACGTGACAGGAAGCGTGACACTACTGCTGCAGCTCGGGAGGAAAGCGCACGTGCATGCCCCCACTCGAGACGAGGCCTGACTCCCCTGGGGAGACTCAGAAGCACCCCAAGATCCATGGCAACACTGGAGAGGAATCCTCAGGTTCCGGCCCCGACTCCACACAAGGACTGAGGCCCCGGCATGGACGGGAGAGGAATCCCGAGAGGTCCCCTAGCAACTCGCATGGGGACTGGCCTTTCCTGAGGCGACCAGAGCGGGTCCCTGAGGTCCCCGTCGTAACTCGAGAAGACCTGCCGCAACTCGAGAAAATCCAGGAGGTTCTCCCCTCCAGGCGAGATGAGGCCCATTTCCGCTGAGGCGTCTCGAGGCTGATCACACCTCCCCTCTGGAACTTCGAAAGGGTCCTTCACACCCTTGGTGCAAATCAAGAAGTTCCCCGACCTAGCCGTCTCCACTCGAGAGGAATCACGAGGGTCCCGCCCACATCCAGAGGAGCCCCGTTTCCGCCTCGTAGCTCGAGATGAGGGATCCTTTCCCTGCTTCGTCGGGAAATAGTTCCCGGCGTTCCCGTCGCATCTCAAGAGGAGGCCCTCTCAACAGGAACGGCGAGAGGAACTCCAGGGTCGTGCCACCATTCCAAGAGTCCCCCAGATGTCTCAGTCCATTCCAGAGGAACCTCTTTTCCCTTCACCGGCTCGTCTTTCACGCCGAGGATCGACTCACACCAAGGTGGCACGTGGCACAGCCCTGTGGGAAAGCCTCGTGGGAAAGCCTCGAGGGACAGCCTCGAGGGAAAGCCACAGATCCCTTGATCCACGTGACAGGAAGCGTGACACTACTGCTGCAGCTCGGGAGGAAAGCGCACGTGCATGCCCCCACTCGAGACGAGGCCTGACTCCCCTGGGGAGACTCAGAAGCACCCCAAGATCCATGGCAACACTGGAGAGGAATCCTCAGGTTCCGGCCCCGACTCCACACAAGGACTGAGGCCCCGGCATGGACGGGAGAGGAATCCCGAGAGGTCCCCTAGCAACTCGCATGGGGACTGGCCTTTCCTGAGGCCACCAGAGCGGGTCCCTTAGGTCCCCGTCGTAACTCGAGAAGACCTGCCGCAACTGGAGAAAATCCAGGAGGTTCTCCCCTCCAGGCGAGATAAGGCCCATTTCCGCTGAGGCGTCTCGAGGCTGATCACACCTCCCCTCTGGAACTTCGAAAGGGTCCTTCACACCCTTGGTGCAAATCAAGAAGTTCCCCGACATACCCGTCTCCACTCGAGAGGAATCACGTGGGTTCCGCCCACATCCAGAGGAGCCCCGTTTCCGCCTCGTAGCTCGAGATGAGGGATCCTTTCCCTGCTTCGTCGGGAAATAGTTCCCGGCGTTCCCGTCGCATCTCAAGAGGAGGCCCTCTCAACAGGAACGGCGACAGGAACTCCAGGGTCGTGCCACCATTCCAAGAGTCCCCCAGATGTCTCAGTCCATTCCAGAGGAACCTCTTTTCCCTTCACCGGCTCGTCTTTCACGCCGAGGATCGACTCACACCAAGGTGGCACGTGGCACAGCCCTGTGGGAAAGCCTCGTGGGAAAGCCTCGAGGGACAGCCTCTAGGGAAAGCCACAGATCCCTTGATCCACGTGACAGGAAGCGTGACACTACTGCTGCAGCTCGGGAGGAAAGCGCACGTGCATGCCCCCACTCGAGACGAGGCCTGACTCCCCTGGGGAGACTCAGAAGCACCCCAAGATCCATGGCAACACTGGAGAGGAATCCTCAGGTTCCGGCCCCGACTCCACACAAGGACTGAGGCCCCGGCATGGACGGGAGAGGAATCCCGAGAGGTCCCCTAGCAACTCGCATGGGGACTGGCCTTTCCTGAGGCCACCAGAGCGGGTCCCTGAGGTCCCCGTCGTAACTCGAGAAGACCGGCCGCAACTCGAGAAAATCCAGGAGGTTCTCCCCTCCAGGCGAGATGAGGCCCATTTCCGCTGAGGCGTCTCGAGGCTGATCACACCTCACCTCTGGAACTTCGAAAGGGTCCTTCACACCCTTGGTGCAAATCAAGAAGTTCCCCGACATACCCGTCTCCACTCGAGAGGAATCACGAGGGTCCCGCCCACATCCAGAGGAGCCCCGTTTCCGCCTCGTAGCTCGAGATGAGGGATCCTTTCCCTGCTTCGTCGGGAAAGAGTTCCCGGCGTTCCCGTCGCATCTCAAGAGGAGGCCCTCTCAACAGGAACGGCGAGAGGAACTCCAGGGTCGTGCCACCATTCCAAGAGTCCCCCAGATGTCTCAGTCCATTCCAGAGGAACCTCTTTTCCCTTCACCGGCTCGTCTTTCACGCCGAGGATCGACTCACACCAAGGTGGCACGTGGCACAGCCCTGTGGGAAAGCCTCTTGGGAAAGCCTCGAGGGACAGCCTCGAGGGAAAGCCACAGATCCCTTGATCCACGTGACAGGAAGCGTGACACTACTGCTGCAGCTCGGGAGGAAAGCGCACGTGCATGCCCCCACTCGAGACGAGGCCTGACTCCCCTGGGGAGACTCAGAAGCACCCCAAGATCCATGGCAACACTGGAGAGGAATCCTCAGGTTCCGGCCCCGACTCCACACAAGGACTGAGGCCCCGGCATGGACGGGAGAGGAATCCCGAGAGGTCCCCTAGCAACTCGCATGGGGACTGGCCTTTCCTGAGGCGACCAGAGCGGGTCCCTGAGGTCCCCGTCGTAACTCGAGAAGACCTGCCGCAACTCGAGAAAATCCAGGAGGTTCTCCCCTCCAGGCGAGATGAGGCCCATTTCCGCTGAGGCGTCTCGAGGCTGATCACACCTCCCCTCTGGAACTTCGAAAGGGTCCTTCACACCCTTGGTGCAAATCAAGAAGTTCCCCGACCTAGCCGTCTCCACTCGAGAGGAATCACGAGGGTCCCGCCCACATCCAGAGGAGCCCCGTTTCCGCCTCGTAGCTCGAGATGAGGGATCCTTTCCCTGCTTCGTCGGGAAATAGTTCCCGGCGTTCCCGTCGCATCTCAAGAGGAGGCCCTCTCAACAGGAACGGCGACAGGAACTCCAGGGTCGTGCCACCATTCCAAGAGTCCCCCAGATGTCTCAGTCCATTCCAGAGGAACCTCTTTTCCCTTCACCGGCTCGTCTTTCACGCCGAGGATCGACTCCCACCAAGGTGGCACGTGGCACAGCCCTGTGGGAAAGCCTCCTGGGAAAGCCTCGAGGGACAGCCTCGAGGGAAAGCCACAGATTCCTTGATCCACGTGACAGGAAGCGTGACACTACTGCTGCAGCGAGGGAGGAAAGCGCACGTGCATGCCCCCACTCGAGACGAGGCCTGACTCCCCTGGGGAGACTCAGAAGCACCCCAAGATCCATGGCAACACTGGAGAGGAATCCTCAGGTTCCGGCCCCGACTCCACACAAGGACTGAGGCCCCGGCATGGACGGGAGATGAATCCCGAGAGGTCCCCTAGCAACTCGCATGGGGACTGGCCTTTCCTGAGGCCACCAGAGCGGGTCCCTGTGGTCCCCGTCGTAACTCGAGAAGACCTGCCACAACTCGAGAAAATCCAGGAGGTTCTCCCCTCCAGGCGAGATGAGGCCCATTTCCGCTGAGGCGTCTCGAGGCTGATCACACCTCACCTCTGGAACTTCGAAAGGGTCCTTCACACCCTTGGTGCAAATCAAGAAGTTCCCCGACATACCCGTCTCCACACGAGAGGAATCACGAGGGTCCCGCCCACATCCAGAGGAGCCCCGTTTCCGCCTCGTAGCTCGAGATGAGGGATCCTTTCCCTGCTTCGTCGGGAAAGAGTTCCCGGCCTTCCCGTCGCATCTCAAGAGGAGGCCCTCTCAACAGGAACGGCGAGAGGAACTCCAGGGTCGTGCCACCATTCCAAGAGTCCCCCAGATGTGTCAGTCCATTCCAGAGGAACCTCTTTTCCCTTCACCGGCTCGTCTTTCACGCCGAGGATCGACTCACACCAAGGTGGCACGTGGCACAGCCCTGTGGGAAAGCCTCGTGAAAAAGCCTCGAGGGAAAGCCTCGAGGGAAAGCCACAGATCCCTTGATCGACGTGACAGGAAGCGTGACACTACTGCTGCAGCTCGGGAGGAAAGCGCACGTGCATGCCCCCACTCGAGACCAGGCCTGACTCCCCTGGGGAGACTCAGAAGCACCCCAAGATCCATGGCAACACTGGAGAGGAATCCTCAGGTTCCGGCCCCGACTCCACACAAGATCTGAGGCCCCGGCATGGACGGGAGAGGAATCCCGAGAGGTCCCCTAGCAACTCGCATGGGGACTGGCCTTTCCTGAGGCCACCAGAGCGGGTCCCTGTGGTCCCCGTCGTAACTCGAGAAGACCTGCCGCAACTCGAGAAAATCCAGGAGGTTCTCCCCTCCAGGCGAGATGAGGCCCATTTCCGCTGAGGCGTCTCGAGGCTGATCACACCTCACCTCTGGAACTTCGAAAGGGTCCTTCACACCCTTGGTGCAAATCAAGAAGTTCCCCGACATACCCGTCTCCACTCGAGAGGAATCACGAGGGTCCCGCCCACATCCAGAGGAGCCCCGTTTCCGCCTCGTAGCTCGAGATGAGGGATCCTTTCCCTGCTTCGTCGGGAAATAGTTCCCGGCCTTCCCGTCGCATCTCAAGAGGAGGCCCTCTCAACAGGAACGGCGAGAGGAACTCCAGGGTCGTGCCACCATTCCAAGAGTCCCCCAGATGTCTCAGTCCATTCCAGAGGAACCTCTTTTCCCTTCACCGGCTCGTCTTTCACGCCGAGGATCGACTCACACCAAGGTGGCACGTGGCACAGCCCTGTGGGAAAGCCTCGTGGGAAAGCCTCGAGGGACAGCCTCGAGGGAAAGCCACAGATCCCTTGATCCACGTGACAGGAAGCGTGACACTACTGCTGCAGCTCGGGAGGAAAGCGCACGTGCATGCCCCCACTCGAGACGAGGCCTGACTCCCCTGGGGAGACTCAGAAGCACCCCAAGATCCATGGCAACACTGGAGAGGAATCCTCAGGTTCCGGCCCCGACTCCACACAAGGTCTGAGGCCCCGGCATGGACGGGAGAGGAATCCCGAGAGGTCCCCTAGCAACTCGCATGGGGACTGGCCTTTCCTGAGGCCACCAGAGCGGGTCCCTTAGGTCCCCGTCGTAACTCGAGAAGACCTGCCGCAACTGGAGAAAATCCAGGAGGTTCTCCCCTCCAGGCGAGATGAGGCCCATTTCCGCTGAGGCGTCTCGAGGCTGATCACACCTCCCCTCTGGAACTTCGAAAGGGTCCTTCACACCCTTGGTGCAAATCAAGAAGTTCCCCGACATACCCGTCTCCACTCGAGAGGAATCACGTGGGTTCCGCCCACATCCAGAGGAGCCCCGTTTCCGCCTCGTAGCTCGAGATGAGGGATCCTTTCCCTGCTTCGTCGGGAAAGAGTTCCCGGCGTTCCCGTCGCATCTCAAGAGGAGGCCCTCTCAACAGGAACGGCGAGAGGAACTCCAGGGTCGTGCCACCATTCCAAGAGTCCCCCAGATGTCTCAGTCCATTCCAGAGGAACCTCTTTTCCCTTCACCGGCTCGTCTTTCACGCCGAGGATCGACTCACACCAAGGTGGCACGTGGCACAGCCCTGTGGGAAAGCCACGTGGGAAAGCCTGGAGGGAAAGCCTCGAGGGAAAGCCACAGATCCCTTGATCCACGTGACAGGAAGCGTGACACTACTGCTGCAGCTCGGGAGGAAAGCGCACGTGCATGCCCCCACTCGAGACGAGGCCTGACTCCCCTGGGGAGACTCAGAAGCACCCCAAAATCCATGGCAACACTGGAGAGGAATCCTCAGGTTCCGGCCCCGACTCCACACAAGGACTGAGGCCCCGGCATGGACGGGAGAGGAATCCCGAGAGGTCCCCTAGCAACTCGCATGGGGACTGGCCTTTCCTGAGGCCACCAGAGCGGGTCCCTGAGGTCCCCGTCGTAACTCGAGAAGACCTGCCGCAACTCGAGAAAATCCAGGAGGTTCTCCCCTCCAGGCGAGATGAGGCCCTTTTCCGCTGAGGCGTCTCGAGGCTGATCACACCTCCCCTCTGGAACTTCGAAAGGGTCCTTCACACCCTTGGTGCAAATCAAGAAGTTCCCCGACATACCCGTCTCCACTCGAGAGGAATCACGAGGGTCCCGCCCACATCCAGAGGAGCCCCGTTTCCGCCTCGTAGCTCGAGATGAGGGATCCTTTCCCTGCTTCGTCGGGAAAGAGTTCCCGGCGTTCCCGTCGCATCTCAAGAGGAGGCCTTCTCTACAGGAACGGCGAGAGGAACTCCAGGGTCGTGCCACCATTCCAAGAGTCCCCCAGATGTCTCAGTCCATTCCAGAGGAACCTCTTTTCCCTTCACCGGCTCGTCTTTCACGCCGAGGATCGACTCACACCAAGGTGGCACGTGGCACAGCCCTGTGGGAAAGCCTCGTGGGAAAGCCTCGAGGGACAGCCTCGAGGGAAAGCCACAGATTCCTTGATCCACGTGACAGGAAGCGTGACACTACTGCTGCAGCGAGGGAGGAAAGCGCACGTGCATGCCCCCACTCGAGACCAGGCCTGACTCCCCTGGGGAGACTCAGAAGCACCCCAAGATCCATGGCAACACTGGAGAGGAATCCTCAGGTTCCGGCCCCGACTCCACACAAGGACTGAGGCCCCGGCATGGACGGGAGATGAATCCCGAGAGGTCCCCTAGCAACTCGCATGGGGACTGGCCTTTCCTGAGGCCACCAGAGCGGGTCCCTGTGGTCCCCGTCGTAACTCGAGAAGACCTGCCGCAACTCGAGAAAATCCAGGAGGTTCTCCCCTCCAGGCGAGATGAGGCCCATTTCCGCTGAGCCGTCTCGAGGCTGATCACACCTCACCTCTGGAACTTCGAAAGGGTCCTTCACACCCTTGGTGCAAATCAAGAAGTTCCCCGACATACCCGTCTCCACACGAGAGGAATCACGAGGGTCCCGCCCACATCCAGAGGAGCCCCGTTTCCGCCTCGTAGCTCGAGATGAGGGATCCTTTCCCTGCTTCGTCGGGAAAGAGTTCCCGGCCTTCCCGTCGCATCTCAAGAGGAGGCCCTCTCAACAGGAACGGCGAGAGGAACTCCAGGGTCGTGCCACCATTCCAAGAGTCCCCCAGATGTCTCAGTCCATTCCAGAGGAACCTCTTTTCCCTTCACCGGCTCGTCTTTCACGCCGAGGATCGACTCACACCAAGGTGGCACGTGGCACAGCCCTGTGGGAAAGCCTCGTGGAAAAGCCTCGAGGGAAAGCCTCGAGGGAAAGCCACAGATTCCTTGATCGACGTGACAGGAAGCGTGACACTACTGCTGCAGCTCGGGAGGAAAGCGCACGTGCATGCCCCCACTCGAGACCAGGCCTGACTCCCCTGGGGAGACTCAGAAGCACCCCAAGATCCATGGCAACACTGGAGAGGAATCCTCAGGTTCCGGCCCCGACTCCACACAAGGACTGAGGCCCCGGCATGGACGGGAGAGGAATCCCGAGAGGTCCCCTAGCAACTCGCATGGGGACTGGCCTTTCCTGAGGCCACCAGAGCGGGTCCCTGTGGTCCCCGTCGTAACTCGAGAAGACCTGCCGCAACTCGAGAAAATCCAGGAGGTTCTCCCCTCCAGGCGAGATGAGGCCCATTTCCGCTGAGGCGTCTCGAGGCTGATCACACCTCACCTCTGGAACTTCGAAAGGGTCCTTCACACCCTTGGTGCAAATCAAGAAGTTCCCCGACATACCCGTCTCCACTCGAGAGGAATCACGAGGGTCCCGCCCACATCCAGAGGAGCCCCGTTTCCGCCTCGTAGCTCGAGATGAGGGATCCTTTCCCTGCTTCGTCGGGAAATAGTTCCCGGCCTTCCCGTCGCATCTCAAGAGGAGGCCCTCTCAACAGGAACGGCGAGAGGAACTCCAGGGTCGTGCCACCATTCCAAGAGTCCCCCAGATGTCTCAGTCCATTCCAGAGGAACCTCTTTTCCCTTCACCGGCTCGTCTTTCACGCCGAGGATCGACTCACACCAAGGTGGCACGTGGCACAGCCCTGTGGGAAAGCCTCGTGGGAAAGCCTCGAGGGACAGCCTCGAGGGAAAGCCACAGATCCCTTGATCCACGTGACAGGAAGCGTGACACTACTGCTGCATCTCGGGAGGAAAGCGCACGTGCATGCCCCCACTCGAGACGAGGCCTGACTCCCCTGGGGAGACTCAGAAGCACCCCAAGATCCATGGCAACACTGGAGAGGAATCCTCAGGTTCCGGCCCCGACTCCACACAAGGACTGAGGCCCCGGCATGGACGGGAGAGGAATCCCGAGAGGTCCCCTAGCAACTCGCATGGGGACTGGCCTTTCCTGAGGCCACCAGAGCGGGTCCCTTAGGTCCCCGTCGTAACTCGAGAAGACCTGCCGCAACTGGAGAAAATCCAGGAGGTTCTCCCCTCCAGGCGAGATGAGGCCCATTTCCGCTGAGGCGTCTCGAGGCTGATCACACCTCCCCTCTGGAACTTCGAAAGGGTCCTTCACACCCTTGGTGCAAATCAAGAAGTTCCCCGACATACCCGTCTCCACTCGAGAGGAATCACGTGGGTTCCCCCCACATCCAGAGGAGCCCCGTTTCCGCCTCGTAGCTCGAGATGAGGGATCCTTTCCCTGCTTCGTCGGGAAATAGTTCCCGGCATTCCCGTCGCATCTCAAGAGGAGGCCCTCTCAACAGGAACGGCGACAGGAACTCCAGGGTCGTGCCACCATTCCAAGAGTCCCCCAGATGTCTCAGTCCATTCCAGAGGAACCTCTTTTCCCTTCACCGGCTCGTCTTTCACGCCGAGGATCGACTCACACCAAGGTGGCACGTGGCACAGCCCTGTGGGAAAGCCTCTTGGGAAAGCCTCGAGGGACAGCCTCGAGGGAAAGCCACAGATCCCTTGATCCACGTGACAGGAAGCGTGACACTACTGCTGCAGCTCGGGAGGAAAGCGCACGTGCATGCCCCCACTCGAGACGAGGCCTGACTCCCCTGGGGAGACTCAGAAGCACCCCAAGATCCATGGCAACACTGGAGAGGAATCCTCAGGTTCCGGCCCCGACTCCACACAAGGACTGAGGCCCCGGCATGGACGGGAGAGGAATCCCGAGAGGTCCCCTAGCAACTCGCATGGGGACTGGCCTTTCCTGAGGCCACCAGAGCGGGTCCCTGAGGTCCCCGTCGTAACTCGAGAAGACCTGCCGCAACTCGAGAAAATCCAGGAGGTTCTCCCCTCCAGGCGAGATGAGGCCCATTTCCGCTGAGGCGTCTCGAGGCTGATCACACCTCCCCTCTGGAACTTCGAAAGGGTCCTTCACACCCTTGGTGCAAATCAAGAAGTTCCCCGACCTAGCCGTCTCCACTCGAGAGGAATCACGAGGGTCCCGCCCACATCCAGAGGAGCCCCGTTTCCGCCTCGTAGCTCGAGATGAGGGATCCTTTCCCTGCTTCGTCGGGAAATAGTTCCCGGCGTTCCCGTCGCATCTCAAGAGGAGGCCCTCTCAACAGGAACGGCGACAGGA